>NC_064866.1:9174015-9296515 GCF_024139225.1 Suncus etruscus | reverse complement strand
TTGGTTTTTGGGCCACACCCGGTAACGCTCAGGGGTTACTCCTGGCTATGTGCTCAGAAGTTTGCTCCTGGCTTGGGGGACCATATGGGACACCGGGGGATCGAACCGCGGTCCGTCCAAGGTTAGCGCAGGCAAGGCAGGCACCTTACCTTTAGCGCCACCGCCCGGCCCAAAACTACCCACTTTCAAAAGAAAAATTGATTTGGGGGCCAGAGGATAGCACAGCATTAGTGCATTTGCCTTGAACACGGCTGACCCAGGACAGACCAAGTTTGATTCCTGGCATCCCATATGGTCCCCAAGCCTTCCAGGATTAATTTCTGAATGCAGAGCTAGAAGTAAGCCCTGAGTGCCACTGGGTGTGGCCAACTCCCCCAAATTGATTTTATATTTTTTGTCCAAGAATCATTTATTCCTAGAGAATTTTTTGTTTTACCTTCCTACAGTTGTAGAAGTCTCGGTGAGGATTGTTCTTCAGTTCCTTTAATTCATCCATTTCATTGAGCATCTCATGGACTTGGAACTTGGAGGAGAGAAACTTCAGGCGTCGGTGTGTGTAAGTCTTACTGTGGAAAATGAAATCACATAATTCTCAAAAGCTTCCAGACATTTAGGAAAACAACATAATTTAAAAATCATCAGAACTCTTTTTTTCCCCCATAGGAAATTTATTTTGGGGGGGGGGGCACACCCAGCAGTGTTCAGGGGTTATTCCTGGCTCTGTGCTCAGAAATCACTCCTGGCAGGCTCCAGGGACCATATGGGATGCTGGGATTTGAACCACCATTTGTCCTGGGTTGACCAAGTGCAAGGCAAATGCCCTACCACTGTGGTATCTCTCTAGGCCCAGGAAACTTTTTTTAAAGCACACACTTCAGTTTATTCTGTGGTTGATCTCCCTGGAAATGCAGTAGATTTAATATTTTCATCAATATTAGACAGTATGAAGGAAAAGGGGCCAGAGCTATAGTTCAGTGAGTAGGACACTTGCCTTGCATACAGTTAACCCAGGTTTGATCTCTGGTATCACACATCATCTCATGAACCTGCCAGGAGTGATTCCTGAGTGAAGAACCTGAACACCACCACCATTAGGTGTGACCCAAAAAACAAAAAGCAAAACAAACTAAAAGAATGAAGGAAGATTTGGAGAGTCATGTTAAAAATCAAGGCAGTGACATTCAAAGTTAAGGGCCTCCACTTTGGAGTTATAAGATTTGGGTTTGGACCCTGGCTCAGCCAGTTTTGTAGCTTAGGGCAAATTACTCAATTCATCAAAGTCTTGCTTATGAAACTGAATAATTAAAAGCACCATAATGAGGAATAAAAGAAATAATGTGGGACAAGAACAATAATACAGGGCTGGAGAGACTGTTCAGTGGGTAGGTAAAGTATTTGCCTCACACACAGCTGACACAGGTTTGATCTTGATACCCCATATGGTCCCCAAAGCTTGCCATTAGCAATTTCTGAGTGCAGAGCCAAGAGTAACCCCTGAGTGCTTCCGGGTGTGGTCCAAAAACCAAAGCAAAAAAACAAACAAACAATAGTACAGAGGTTGGGCATTTGCCTTGCACACAGCTGACCTGGGTTCAATCCTCAAGCACCCCATATGGGGCCCCTCAACCAGCCAGGAATAATCCCTGAGCACAGAGCCAGGAGTAAGCCCTGAGAACTGCTAGATATATCTCCCCTCAAAAAACAAACAATATAATGTATGTGAAAACATTTAATATGAAATTTGAACTTAATGAATACTTAGGTTTCTTTTTTTTTTTTTTTTTTTTTTTTTTGTGGGTCACACCCGGCAGTGCTCAGGGGTTATTCCTGGCTCCAGGCTCAGAAATTGCTCCTGGCAGGCACAGGGGACCATATGGGACACTGGGATTTGAACTGATGACCTCCTGCATGAAAGGCAAACGCCTTACCTTCATGCTATCTCTCCAGCCCCATACTTAGGTTTCTTGGCTGAAACAGTAATGGGAGATTGGTCTCACCAAATACTTACACAGGGCCTTGGGCAATTAAAGCCAGTAAAAAGTTCATATCATCTAAGAAGGTGTCCAGATCAGGGTAAGGCAAAGACTTGGGCTCCCCTTTGCTTGCTGCTGCTTCACTGGGGTAGACATGAACGACGCCATCTTCCATTCTGAGGTGATAGCCCAGGTTTTCAGGCAGGCCCTCTGTCCGAAAGGGGTCTTCTCCTTTCTTCACAGAAGTAAAGACTTTTTCCAATAAAACACAGAGTAAGATATCAGCACACAGAATGGTCACATGAAAACACCTGAAATTTTCAACACTTTAGGACTGTTAATACAATACAATGCTTCACAAGTTGCAATTCTCCAGAACTCAGAAAAAAGTCTTTCACAGTATTTTTCAAAGGAGACAGAAGTATAAAATAACTCTTAATATATATAAATAAAATATAAAAATATATATTTGGGTTTTGGGTCACATCTGGCGGTGCTCAGGGATTACTCCTGGCTCTGTGCTCAGAAATTACTTCTGGCAGGCACAGGGGACCATATGGAATGCCAGATTCGAACTGGAGTCCGTCCTGTGTTGGCCGTATGCAAGGCAAATGCCTTACAGCTGTGATATCAGTCCGGCCCAACCCATAATATTATTTTTTAAATTTTATATTGTAATAAATAAAAATTTAATATTTCCCCCGAAAATTTAATAATTTTATTTGTTTTGTTTTGGGCTACATCTGCAATGCGTAAGGATTTACTCCAGCCTTTGCATTCAGGGATCATTCCTGGCAGGCTCATAGGACATTAAAAGGTATCAAGAATTTTTTTTTGGGTCACACTCGGCAGTGCTCAGGGGTTACTCCTGGCTTCATGCTCAGAAATGACTCCTGGCATGCTCGGGGGGAGGGGGGGGCATATGGAATGCTGGGATTCGAACCGATGACCTTCTGCATGAAAGGCAAACGCCTTACTTCCATGCTATCTCTCCGGCCCCAAAAGGTACCAAGAATTGAACCCAGGTCAGCTGTAAATATTCTCTCTTTTGTATTATCGTGCAAGTTTCCTAATACTTTATTTCAGCCTTCCAGGATCTTTATAAATGAAGGTTGTATAACCGGGATACCACTTATAAATAGTACTATCATTAAATTTGGTTCTAAATGTCTTTTTCATTAGATTTTGTAAAAATTTTTTAAACTTTGGGGCCCGGAGAGATAGCACAGTGGCGTTTGCCTTGCAAGCAGCCGATCCAGAACCAAAGGTGGTTGGTTCGAATCCCGGTGTCCCATATGGTCCCCCGTGCCTGCCAGGAGCTATTTCTGAGCAGACAGCCAGGAGTAACTCCTGAGCACCGCTGGGTGTGGCCCAAAAACCAAAAAAAAAATTTTTTTTTAAACTTTATGGATTGATTGTTTGGTTTTTGGGCCACACCCAGTGATGCTCAGAGGTTACTCCTAACTCAGAAATCGCCCCTGGCAGGCTGGGGGACCATATGGGATGCCGGGAATCAAACTGGGTTTCTCTCAGGTCTGCTGCATGCAAGGCAAAAATGCCTTATCTCTCAGGCCCGATCAGAGTACTTTAATAGCGTATATGAAAATAGAATAGAATGAGGGGCTTGTTTTGGGTGCATGCAAGACACTTTACTCACTATACATCTGACAATAGACTTAATTTATTATTGTTATTATTATTATTATTATTATTATTATTATTATTATTATTATTATTTGGTTTGGGGGCTATGCCCAGAAATACTCAGGACTTCTGGTTCTGAGCTCAGGAATCACTCCTGAAGAGCAGACCATATGGGGTACCAGGCATTGGCCTTGGATTGGTTGTGTGCAAGGCAATGCTCACAAGACTGTATGGGATGCCAGGGATTGAATCTGAGTCAGTCATGTTCAAGGAAAACACCCTACCCACCGTACTATTGCTTCAGTCCCAATAGACTTGAATTTTTAGAGCAGTTTTTTGGTTTCTTCTTCTTTTTTTAAATAAATTATCTTTATTTAAACACCGTGATTACAAATATAATTGTAGTTGTGTGATTACAGTCATGTAAGCCTCGACTTCAGATTTTTATGTAGACACTGATTCAATCCTAAAAACCCATATGTGTCATCTATAGTAGTTTTAGCATAAATGTATTTGTAAGGTGAGTTACTATAAAAATGATCATTTTTGGGACCAGAGTGATATATAGCGGGTAGGGCATTTGCTTTGCACACAACAGACCCAGGTTCTATCCCTGGAACCCCTTGGTGATTGTTAAGAGTAATTTCTGAGTGCGAAGCCTGAAGTAAGACCTGAACATAGGTGTAAGGAAGGAGTTTTTGTATTGTATTTTTGTGTTCCTAGGGTATATTCCTAGGAGTGGTATAGCTGGATCATATGGGAGCTTGATTTCCAGTTTTTGGAGGAATCTCTATACTGCTTTTCATAAAGGTTGATTAGTGATGTGGAGCATTTTTTCATGTGTCTTTTGGCCATTTGTATTTCTTTTTTTTTTTTTTTGTTTTGTTTTTTGGGGCCACACCCGGTAACGCTCAGGGGTTACTCCTGGCTATGTGCTCAGAAGTTGCTCCTGGCTTGGGGGACCATATGGGACACCGGGGGATCGAACCGCCGTCCGTCCAAGGCTAGCGCAGGCAAGGCAGGCACCTTACCTTTAGCGCCACCGCCCGGCCCCCGATGTATTTCTTCTTTGTCAAAGTGTCTGTCCATTTCTTCTTCTCATTTTTTGATGTGATTAAATGTTTTTTTCTTATAAAGTTCTGTCAGTGCCTTGTATATTTTGGAGGTTAGCCCCTTATCTGATGGGTATTACACCTATATTCATTGCAGCACTATTTACCATAGCAAGACTCTGGAAACGACCAAGATACCCTTCAACAGATGAATGGCTAAAGAAACTGTGGTACATAGACACAATGGAATACTATGCAGCTGTCAGGAGAGATGAAGTCATGAAATTTTCCTATACATGGATGTACATGGAATCTATCATGCTGAGTGAAATAAGTCAGAGAGAGAGAAAGACACAGAACGGTCTCACTCATCTATGGGTTTTAAGAAAAATGAAAGACATTCTTGCAATAATCATTTTCAGACACAAAAGAAAGAAGGGCTGGAAGTTCCAGCTCACCTCATGAAGCTCACCACAAACAGGGATGAGTTTAGTTAGAGAAATAACTACGTTTTGAACTATCCTAATAATGAGAATGTAGGAGGGAAATAGAAAGCCATGCGGGGGTCGGGTGGGGAGGAGGGAGATTTGGGACATTGGTGATGGGAATGTTGCACTGGTGATGGGGGGTGTTCTTTACATGACTGAAACCCAAACACAATCATGTATGTAAATCAAGGTGTTTAAATAACTAAATAAAAAAAAACCCCAAAGATTCCCCAAAGTGCTAGACATGTGATCGTACTATGAGCTTCATCTCTGAACCTAGGGTTTTATTGTGATTTTACTCACCAAATTAAGAATGTGGAGGCTGTAGCAACAGTACAGGTCTTTGCCTTACCTGCAGATCAGGGTTCGATACCTGGCACTGAATATGGAATCCTGAGCACTGTCAGGATTGATCCTTTAGTACTGAACTACGAGTAAGCCCTGAACATGTGGCTCAAAAAACAGATAACAACAACAAAAATAAAAAGATTTGTTGTAATAGTTTAATAGTTTTTGTATTAGTTCTTCACACCCAAAATGTTTTACCTTCATATATAGCTGCAAAAGAAAAAGAAAAAAAGACCTGAACATAGCCAGGTGTGGGCCAAAACCAAAATAAACAAAGAAAAAGATGATTCTTAAGACAGGAAATAAGTTAGAAAGACTGGGTTGTTTTACTGGCATGAAGATGTCTTGTATTCAATTCGGGCCACTGCACAGTCCTCTGTACCCCCGCCCCCACTGCTGTGCTCCAGAAGTAAAACCTCAAGTCACACAGCTGAGTTAAGAATCCCCAGGAGGGCCTGGAGAGATAGCACAGTGGCATTTGCCTTGCAAGCAGCCGATCCAGGACGAAAGGTGGTTGGTTCGAATCCTGGTGTCCCATATGGTCTCCCATGCCTGCCAGGAGCTATTTCTGAGCAGACAGCCAGGAGTGACCCCTGAGCACTGCCAGGTGTGGCCCCCCCCAAAAAAAAAGAAAGAAAAAAAGAATCCCCAGGAGATGGGGCCGGAGTGGTTGTGCAGCGGTAGGGCGTTTGCCTTGCATGTGGTCAAATCAGGACGAACCTTGGTTCGAATCCTGGCATCCCATATGGTCCCCTGGTCCCCTGAGCCTGCCAGGAGTGATTCTGAGCGCAGAGCCAGGAGTAACTCCTGAGTGTGGCCAGGTGTGAACCCAAAACAAACAAACAAACAAACAAATTGTAGTCAGGAAACAAGATGGCAAGTAGACTTTGAAGAGTGGGCTTAAAGACTGTATTCATTTTAGACACTGGGGGCCTTAAAGGCTTTTGTCAGAAGGATCCACTTGCATCTATACTCTAATAACTATAGTGAGGGGCCAGAGAGATAGCACAGCAGAAGGGCATTTGCCTTGCATGCTGCCGACCCAAGAGGGGCTCGATTGGATTCCCAGCATCCCATATGGTCCCCCAGCCTGCCAGGGGCGATTTCTGAGTGCAGAGCCAGGAGTGACCCCTGAGCCAGGTGTGGGCCAAAACACAATCAATCAATCAATCAATATAAATTAAAAAAAATTTATTACCTGGATAGAAGTTCTCATTTGCTACCCAAGCCTCGCCCTCAATGTTTCGGAGGTACTTAGAAGGGGTTTTGGGGAACCTCTGAAAAGACTGTTGCATGTATTTTTCCCGTATACACAATGCACGATATAGACCTTTGCAAACGATTTCAAAGTCTTCGACTGTAACCTGCAAAGAAAATTCCAGATTATTATAGGTGATTCTTTAATGATCCAAGATAATGGAGCCAGAGAGATAGCATGGTGGTAAGACGTTCGCCTTGCATGCAGGACTGTGGTTCGAATCCCGGCATCCCATATGGTCCTCTGAGCCTGCCAGGAGTGATTTCTGAGCATAGAGCCAGGAGGATCCCCCGAGCGCTGCCGGGTGTGACCCTCCCCCCAAAAATAATCCAAGATAATATTTGTCATCACCCAGTGTTCTGTACCCTCAGAGCTGCTTCTTGCTTGCCTTGGTCCTTGGGTCTCCCTTCTGGAGTAAGTTTTTTCTGGATCCTTAATTTTTTTTTAATTCTTGTATGTTTGGGGCCAGATCAAGTTGTACTCAGGGCTTACTCCTGGCTCTGTACCTAGGAATTACTTCTTGTGGAGCTTGAGGGAATTTATACACTGCTAGAATCAAATCCAGGCCAGTCGTGTGCAAGACAAGTGCCTTACTGACTGTCTCATTTCCCCGGTTGAACCCCCTCCACTCCCCTCATTTCTTTTTTTTTGCTCAGGGGTTCCTCCTGGCAGCGCTCAGAGGTTCCTCCTGGCTCTACGCTCAGAAATTGCCCCTGGCAGGCACGGGGGACCATATGGGATGCTGGGATTTGAACCACCAACCTTCTGCATGCAAGGCAAATGCCCTACCCCCATGCTATCTCTCTAGCTTCTGTTCCCCTCATTTCTTAATTTTTTGGTTGGTTTTAGGGTCACACTCAGAAGCGCTCAGGGGTTACTCCTGGCTCTGCGCTCAGAAATCACTCCTGGCAGCAATATGACTCTTATTATGAGAACTTAAGCCACTTTCTGACTAGGATATAACTGGATGAATAAGGGGAAACACACTTTCATTCTTTTTTGTCTTATTTTGTTTTGAGCAACTCTCGGTGGCACTCAGGGGTTACTCCTGGCTCTGGGATCAGAAATCGCTACTGGCTTTGGGGGACCATATGGGATGTCGGGGATTGAACGTAGGTTTGTCTTGGGTCAGCCGCATGCAAGGCAAACACCCTATCGCTGCACTTTCGCTTTGGCCCCTCAACTAATTTTTTTAAAGACTTGCTGACCTTGGTCAGGAGAATCTGGCATAAGTATTAAGTCTAAGAGACTGCTTTCAATAGCAAGATATCTTTGTCATCTCATGGCCACCCATCTAATCATCTCCGAGAGGACAAAACAAAACAGACTGTCTTCCATTATGCATCAAAATATTAGTACAGCAGATAGGGTACTTATCTTTCATGTGGTCAATCAGGGATGGATCCCTGGCACCTGAAATGGTTCTCCAAGCATCAGCAGGAGTGTGATTCCTGAATACAGAGCCAGAAGAAAGCCTCAAGTATTGCCAGGTGTGACCCTAACTTTCCCACATCCCCCTACTCCAAATAAAAACCCAACAAATGTGGCTGAGTCTTACTTTCACATCCTTGCACTGAGGCAGCATGCCAGGAGCTCAAAGAAAACTGATTAAATGGAACCAATAGTGTAAGGGGGGCTCACACCTTGAAAACTTAGGCCTGATTCCTCTTTGTTCAATGACAAGGATGAAGACAGATGAACAGACAACAGATAAATAAAGCTTTTTCACAAGCTGAGCTACACTCAGCCAACAGGTTTAGCAGCATACTTGGTTCTCCAAAGATCCCTGGATGGGAGCAGTGGCACAAGCGGTAGGCTGTTTGCCTTGCATGCGCTAACCTAGGATGGACTGTGGTTCAATCCCCCGGCATCCTATATGTTTCCTCAAGCCAGGAGTGATTTCTCAGCACAGAGCTAAGAGTAACCCCTGAGTGTCACCAGGTGTGGCCCAAAATTAAAAAAAGACCCCAGACCAAGTCAGGGCCCTCTGCCACTCACAATCTTCTGTTAATCTTGTATCTTGTCTTTCTTTTCCTCATCTTCTTTTAATTCCTACTTTCATTGCCACCAAGTACACAAGTATCAACTTTGTCTCCTAACATTTTGTTTTTGTTTTAGGGCCACATCCCATAATGCTCAGGAATTATTCCTCAGGAATTACTCCTGGTAGTTGCTCTGGGACCACATGGGATGCCAGGGATTGAATCTGGGTCAGCTATGTGCAAGGCAAACACCCTTGTACTCTACTATCACTCTGGTCCCTCTCTCCTAATGTGTGTGTGTGTGTGCGTGTGTGTGTGTGTGTGTGTGTGTGTGTGTGTGTGTGTGTGTGTGTGTGTGTGTGTTAGGAGTTTGGGGCCACACCCATTGATGCTCAGGGGATCATATCTGATACTAAATAAGACCAGGGCTGGCAGAATACAAGGCAAGTAAGTGTCTTACTATCTCTCCAGCTTTCCACTGGTTTTTGAAAAATGCTGCCATTTTCCAAACTTAGCTTCTCCATGTTACAGTCAAACATTCTGTGTCATTTATTTAATATGAAAATCCCTGACAACTGAAGAGTACCCATGTTTTTAGACAGTGACTAAACAAGACTAGAGTTTATTTCAATCCTCTGTAAAATTGAAATATCTTGGGATTCATCCTATGTGGGTCAGTTACTTGAGAAGGGGACTTGAGACTGGTTATTAAAACTATATTTAGTGCATAGACTGATGGCTAAACAAGTGTTTTACCAATCTATTGCTGATTTTGCAAGTCCGAGTGGCAGAGATTAATTAAATGGGCAACTGCTCTGGACAGGACAAGCAGGTCAAGTTGTTTATAACATGTGTTTTCTGTCCCTGTAGCATCTCAGAGTCAGTTCTACGTCATAATCTATTTACTGTGTAAGTAATAGAGAAGATGTTTGGTAAAAACAACAATAACAACAACAACAAAACAAACCCTATAGAAGGTGTCTATTTCACCTTTTTTATTTTCTATGGTGTCTCACTACTCTTCTCTCTCTCTCTCTTTCTCTCTTTCTCCCTCTCCTTCCCTCCCTCCCCCTCTCTTTCCCCCTTTCCCTCTCCCTCCCTCCCTCCCTCCCTCTCTCTCTCTCTCTCTCTCTTGAAAGTTTACTACTGGCTTTGCATTCAGAGATCACTCCTGGTGGTACTTGGAAGACCAAATGTGGTGCTAAGGATCGAACCCAAGTTGGCTGCTTTCAAGGCAAGCTTCCTACCCACTGTATTATCACTCTGGCCCCTCACTATCTGCTTTTCTTTACTTTTTTTTTTTGTTGTTGTTGTTTTTTTCGGGGGGGGGAGGGGGCACACCCGGTGACACTCAGGGGTTACTTCTGGCTATGCGCTCAGAAGTAGCTCCTGGCTTGGGGGATCATATGGGATGCGGATGATTGAACAGTGGTTGGTCCTAGGTGTCGGCCTTGCCACTTGTGACACTGCTCCAGCCCCCTATCTGCTTTTCTTGACTTGGCTGGTGATACTGGCTGTGTTCTAAAACTCTATTCTAGGTTTGTTTGGGGTCCATCTTTTCCCATGAGCTACCTGTCCCTCCTTGTGGATCCCTTTCCTAATAACTGCTATCATTTGGAACAGTAAGTTCACCTCCTATCCTCTCTGGTTCTTTTACCAAAATCTCTCCACTCAATTCTCTAACGCGATAACTATTCTCTAACGGCATGTTTTTCAGAAGGAAGGAAATAAGATAGTGAAAGAGAAAGTGTGCGAGATGATAAAAGAAAAATAAAAATATGTCATTTATTGACATGCAATAACAGAGCTTAGTGGAAGGCAGGCAAGCTTAAACTTTCTCAAAAATTTAACAATCAAATCACCTTTCTCAGCAGCAACTTCTACAGAAAAAGAAACTTACCCCAGAAGCATAATCACCCGTGATTTGCACTCTCTGAAAATCAGGTACAGTTTGGTAGGTTGGAGATGAAATTATGTACTCATCAATATAAGACAGCTTGGTGGAAGATGTTTCAGTTTGTGGAACGGACAAATTAATAGTCTTCCGTCCAAAGAAACGCTTTTTTCTAGTGAGGAAATAAAAAAATTTTTTAAAAGATTCAACTTTAGGGCCCGGAGAGATAGCACAGCGGCGTTTGCCTTGCAAGCAGCCGATCCAGGACCAAAGGTGGTTGGTTCGAATCCCGGTGTCCTATATGGTCCCCCGTGCCTGCCAGGAGCTATTTCTGAGCAGACAGCCAGGAGTAATCCTTGAGCACCGCCGGGTGTGGCCCAAAAACCAAAAAAAGAAAAAGAAAAAAAAGATTCAACTTTAGGTCAAAGCGATAGTACAGTAGGTAGGACTTTTGCCTTACATGTGGCCAACCCAGGTTCAATCCCTGGCATCCCAGACAAAATAAAAAACCTAAAAATATCCCCCGAAATCTCCCTCAATACAATTCCACATATAAAGATTCAAGGATGGCGGAAAGATAGCACAGTGGTAGAGCATTTGCCTTGCACACAGCCAACCTAGGAAGATGATGGTTCGAATCCGGGCACCCCGTATGGTTCCTCGAGCCTGCCAGGAGTGATTTCTGAGTGCAGAGCCACGAGTAACCCCTGGTGCCACTGTCACTCTAAAACCAAAACCAAAGCAAAAATCAAAGAAACAGATTCAACTTTGTCTTCATTAGGAGTTTCATGGTGGTAGATATTTCATTATACAATATCATTTTGGGGACAAAAACGTAAATATTAAAATGTAGGTTGGATGTCAGGGAAAGGACCCAACCCTACAGAAGGAGATGGCACATCATTGTGATCATTCTCTTATTTTTTTTGTTTTGTTTTGTTTTGTTTATTTTTTTGTTTTGTTTTGGTGCTCAGGAATTGTTTCTAGCAGTGCTTGGGGGAACACATGGAATGCCGGGGATCAAACCAGAGTTGGCTACAGGTAAGGCAAATGCCATACCTATTACTTTGGCCCTCAGTGATCACTTTTTTTTGTTTGTTTGTATTTGGGCCCCATCTGGTGATGCTCAGCGGTTACTCCTGGCTTTGCACTCAGAAACCACTCCTGGCTTGGGGGACCATATGGGACGCCGAGGATTGAATCAAGGTCAGTCCTGGGTCAGTGCGCACAAGGCAAACGCCCTACCGCTTGCGCCACTGCTCCAGCCCCACCCAGTGATCGCTTTCTCATACACATTTGAATTGTGAACCTGCGGGGAATGTACTAGAAAGTTTTCAGGCTACTACCAACAGAATGTGTCGAGTGTCTGCAATAGGAGTGGGTCATGTGAGTTACTCTCTGTCATTTTGTGCCTGTTCTTTAAACTCTGTGAAGTTGTCTCCTTTTCCAACTCTAGGGGAAAATGTGTACTGATGCCTACCTCCTAAAAATACCTAGAACTATTCCACTTCCTCAAATCAGCAAACATGTGTTGACTGTACCTGTATACTTTCACTCAAACCCTATGTTATGGGGGGAGAGTCAAAGAAGATTGGTTTTTGACCTAAAAGCAAGAGAAGGGTGGTGGATGGTTAAATTTCCCCAAGAAGTCAGTGGAGTGGGAAAGTATTATGGTAAGGAGGCTCCATGTAAATAAATGGTCAAGACTAGATGACAGCCAATAGTAAAATATAGTGATTATTAGTGTAGTTTAAATGAGGGAAAATAAACAGTGCAAAGGGATATAAAAAGATTGCTTAGGAGAGACAGTCAGACTTCACCATAGGGGCTGGAGCAGTGGCGCAAGCGGTAGGGTGTTTGCCTTGTGTGCACTGACCTACGATGGACCGAGGTTCAATCTTCCGGCATCCCATATGGTCTCCCAAGCCAGGAGTGATCTCTGAGCACATAGCCAGGAGTAACCCCTGAGCATCACTGGGTGTGGCCCCACCCCCCCAAAAAAAAAACACAAAAATAAAAATGAAAAAAAGTATTCACCATAGACATTGGGTTGATAGGGTATGAAAGCAAACTAAAACTGTGTCCCTGGGCCCGGAGAGATAGCACAGCGGTGTTTGTCTTGCAAGCAGCCGATCCAGGACCAAAGGTGGTTGGTTCGAATCCCGGTGTCCCATATGGTTCCCCGTGCCTGTCAGGAGCTATTTCTGAGCAGACAGCCAGGAGTAACCCCTGAGCACCGCCGGGTGTGGCCCAAAAAACAAAAAAACAAAAAAACTGTGTCCCAGAGAACGGAGGTAGTCAGACTGGCTGTTGAGCAAGATTTGTGTCTGTTAGTTCAATGCCAAGTTGGGCTAAAGATAAGTCTGAAAATGAGATTCTTTTTTTTTTTTTTTTTTTTGGGGCCACACCCGGCAGTGCTCAGGGGTTGCTCCTCGCTGTCTGCTCAGAAATAGCTCCTGGCAGGCACGGGAGACCATATGGGACACCGGGATTCGAACCAACCACCTTTGGTCCTGGATCGGCTGCTTGCAAGGCAAACGCCGCTGTGCTATCTCTTCGGGCCCTGAAAATGAGGTTCTTGAGTTCCATTACTACATGCGTGTGTAAGCTGTCAGTTATTTTGGTTGGAAACACTTGTCTTGCAGCTCATGTTTTCTTGCCTAAGAAAGAAAACAGGCTCTTGCCTAAGAGCCTCTGAGCTCAAGGAAAGTAAGAGGTGAACCCAGCTATGACCACTATTTTCTTCCATGTTATTATTGCTTTGCCCTAATAGTGCAAGAGGGGGGGGCAAAATAACTTTCAAGTCTAGTATAATAATTTCCCTTGAAAGAGTCCCCACTTGGGGCCGGGCGGTAGCGCAAGAGGTAAGGTGCCTGCCTTGCCTGCGCTAGCCTTGGACAGACCGCGGTTCGATCCCCCGGTGTCCCATATGGTCCCCCAAGCCAGGAGCAACTTCTGAGTGCATAGCCAGGAGTAACCCCTGAGCGTCAACGGGTGTGGCCCAAAAACCAAAAAAAAAAAAAAAAAAAAAAAAAAAGAAAGAGTCCCCTCTTGGGGTCCCCAAGCATTCACCCAAGAGGACCATTTATTTCTTTTTTTACACTCACCTCCTGCTTCCGGTGGAAGTGGACAGAGCTTCCAGGTGAAATATGTGTTCTTGCATCTCATGATGAGAGATGGGGCAGATCTCATCCACATCAAAGGGTGAAATCTCATGGCGGCCCCCCTCATCTTTGACTTCGGAGGCAAACACTTTTTCAGCGAAGTTGCGCATGGCTTCATCAATTTCTAAAAGAGATTTTTCACTGTAAATACTCGAACCCCTTCTCAAAGCCATCTGCAAGTTTCTACTGGATGTAAGAACAGGGCTATGGAATGCTTTTTGTCTATGGTCCCCTACTCTATGACAAGTTTCCTAAAAATATGATGGAACTCAGTGTCTGCTCACTCTGCGGAAGATTTCTCAGTGAGTGAGTGAGTGAGTGAGTGAGTGAGTGAGTGAGTGAGTGAGTGAGTGAGTGAGTGAGTGACTGGAAATTGTTCTTGGAATATCTTGGAGAATTATTGGAAGTTTGTTGTCATAGAGTCAGGTTCCTACTGCACAGTCGAAGAGGATCCAAAATATTGGATTTCACTTTTATAGGACTAGTCCCTAAAATTAAAGCATCTATTTCTGGCAGGTTAACTTTGATTTCATTGTAATTATGCATCTATTTCCTTCCCAGTAGGTTGATAGAATTATTCTGATGTTTTTGAAGATGTGTACAGACTTGCTTCTTGGTCTTTGAAGATTTTCTCCCTAAGTGGAACAAGTAATATAAGTAGTTGATAAAAACTACATACTCAGGGCCTTCCTTTCTAATACTGAAAGTGTGTGTGTGTGTGTGTGTGTGTGTGTGTGTGTGTGTGTCTTTTTTTGTTTGTTTTGTTTTTTGGGCCACACCTGGTGACACTCAGGGGTTACTCCTGGTTATGCGCTCAGAAATCGCTCCTGGCTTGGAGGGCCATAGGGGACACCGGGGGATCAAACTGCGGTCATCCTAGGCTAGTGCCTGCAAGGAAGACACCTTACCACTTGCACCACCACACCAGCCCCAGTGTGTTTTTCTTACTTATCACTTTTTTCCCCCAATCCCTTTTTTTTGGGGGGGGGGCCACACCCGTTTGATGCTCAGGGATTACTCCTGGCTAAGCACTCAGAAATTGCCTCTGGCTTGGGGGGACCATATGGGACGCCAGGGGATCAAACCACGGTCCTTCCTTGGCTAGCGCTAGCAAGGCAGACACCTTACCTCTAGTGCCACCTCGCCACCCCATCCCCCCCCCAATCCTAACTACTTAGTGGTAAGCTGCTATGTGGAGATAGGAGACCACTAAATTTTATTACTTGGTGTGCAAAGTACTATTTCTTTTTTTTTTTTCTTTTTTTTTTTTGGTTTTTTGGGCCACACCCGGTGACGCTCAGGGGTTACTCCTGGCTATGCGCTCAGAAGTAGCTCCTGGCTTGGGGGACCATATGGGACGCCGGGGGATCGAACCGCGGTCCGTCTCCTAGGCTAGCGCAGGTAAGGCAGGCACCTTACCTCCAGCGCCACCGCCCGGCCCCAACAAAGTACTATTTCTTAAGGCCTTGTAGATTCCTATACTCAATTAATTGGGGAGGTTAATTTTACTCTTGCAAATGCAATTAGTTTCCAATTCTTTTTTTTTTTTTTTTTTTTTTTTTTTTTTTGGTTTTTGGGCCACACCCGGCGATGCTCAGGGTTACTCCTGGCTGTCTGCTCAGAAATAGCTCCTGGCAGGCACGGGGGACCATATGGGACACTGGGATTCGAACCAACCACCTTTGGTCCTGGATCAGCTGCTTGCAAGGCAAACGCTGCTGTGCTATCTCTCCGGGTCCCTACCTTTGCTATTTATAATGAAAATGGCAAACGAGCAAGTTGGGAGCCAGAGAGACAGATAGTACAGTGGGCAAGGTGCCTGTCTTGCATGCAGCTGACCCTGGTTTGACCCTCAGAACTTCATTGGAACCACTGAGTCTGCCAGGAATAAACCTTGAGCATAGTATGGTTTGGGCCCCAAACAAAAAAAATTTAATTAATAAATAAGCTATTTGAAGTGGCAGAGGGAGACAGATACGTTCTCCCTATGCGAGAGAGAGAGAGAGAGAGAGAGAGAGAGAGAGAGAGAGAGAGAGAGAGAGAGAGAGGGGAAGGGAGAGAGAGGAAAGAAGAGGAAGGGAGAGGGAGAGAGAGGAGAGAGAGTGTCCCTTTGGGGGACCATATGGGATGCTGCGATTCAAACCACTGTCTTTCTGCATGCAAGGCAAACACCCTACCTCCATGCTATCTCTCCGGCCTTTGTTTGATTTTGGGGGTAAGTTTGGGGCTATCATGAAGGCTCAAATAATATGACTTAGAGTAGGTTGAAACAACATTGGAAATGACAGAAATTGATGCCTAACTTCACCCATGTGGTCATTTTAGTCCGTTTACATTTTATTTAATTATTTATTTGAGGGCCACATCTGACAGTGTTCGGAGCTCAGGGATCCCTCCTGACAGTGCTCACGTGACCAGATGCAGTGCTGGGACCCAAACCTAGATTTGCTAGGCATAGTGCAAGTGCCTTACCATTCCTCTAGCCCTTCAGCAGTCTTTCAAACCTGACTTGTCACAGCAGAATTAACAAAGTGGTCCTTTAGGCCTTGCTAAACTCATGCATCTGTTTGTCTCATGAAAGTCCAGCACTTCCTGTAGCTGAAAAGCATCTTTGGATATTATGAGTCATTATTTGGCCAGTATCATCATTCAGGTGGGAACACATAAACTCTAAAGTAGATTTATCTGATGGCTTGATCATGGATGGCTCTCCACTCCCTTGCAAGTTGGTACTCAGAAATTCTACTATTCCTCCCTGAGCATCCCAAGAAAGCACATGCACTCAAAGATGAAATGCAAGCAAAAGGTTGAAGAAGCTCCATGCATCATGAAAGGAACATATACGTAGGACAATCAGTTATGATGAGGAGGAGGAAGATGAAGATGGCAATGCAACTGGTTTCATGCTGAAATTGTTTGTTTGTTTGTTTTTAGTTTTTGTTTTTTGGGTCACACTGGTAGTGCTCAGGGGTTACTCCAGGCTCTCTGCTCAGAAATCGCTCCTGGCAGGCACAGGGGACCATATGGGATGCCGGGATTTGAACCACCATCCTTCTGCATGAAAGGCAAATGCTATACCTTCATGCTCTCTCTCCAGTCCCTCATGCTGGAATTGGAATTGGTTTTTTTTTTTTTTTTTTTTTGGTTTTTGGGCCACACCCGGTGACGCTCAGGGGTTACTCCTGGCTATGCGCTCAGAAGTCACTCCTGGCTTGTGGGGCCATATGGGACGCCGGGGGATTGAACCGCGGTCCGTCCTAGGCTAGCGCAGGCAAGGCAGGCACCTTACCTCTAGCGCCACTGCCTGGCCCCTCATGCTGGAATTGTAACAAGCCTGCTGGGGACCTCAGGAAAAAAAACATGGGCTGGAGAGATAGCATGGAGGTAAGGCGTTTGCCTTTCATGCAAGAGGTCATCGGTTCGAATCCCAGCGTCCCATATGGTCCCCCGTGCCTGCCAGGAGCAATTTCTGAGCATGGAGCCAGGAGTAACCCCTGAGCACTGCCGGGTGTGACCCAAAAACCACACACAAAAAAAAAAAAAAACATATGGGAATGGATACCAAATCTCACTTGCTTGAAAGCTGAGCCTTCCTGACAAGCATTCTTTATGCACATATCTCCTTACTTCACATTTTTTATTTTATTTTATTGATTTTGCTTTTTTGAACAGTGTTGTTTTTGATTCAGTCTGTATATGGCTTATCCATGCGATATAGTGAAAAGGTGGAAACTCCTCTGTGAAGTAGTTTAACTTCTTGCTATTAACTAATGCTATTTCCTCCCACTCATGTGTTTTGACTTCACAGAACCACAGATGAAATTGGACTCCTGTTCAAGAGCTCTGCCTTTCAAAGCTATTTCAGGGAGCGGTAGTGAATGATTAGAGAATAGATAAAGTGAAACTGGCACTTCACAAAATAAGATTTTGTGACACCCTGACTTTATGGAGTAAAGACAGGTATTTCTTTTGAGTTTATATAGATAATGACCAGGTTCTTTGTTGAGCAATGATGTTTGAGATAATGGAGTTGAAAATGCCTGGAGTTTAGAACCACTACCTTTATAGAGAGTCTAGAAAGCAGAATAGAAGCAGGAAATTCTGTGGTAAAGCAGTCCCTGTTAAAAGAAAACTGTGACTAGGGGTGAGAAAAAAGCCTTTCTGTATAACAACTGGATGGTTTTAAGCAAATCATACTTTTAATTTTTAAAGATGGAAAAGCCAGTTTTTTATTGCATACTGAAAACAGAAGGGTAGAAAACATTCTGGAAGGCTGTGCTTTTGTTATTTGTCTCTTTTGTTTTGTTTTGGTTTGGTTTGGTTTTGGAGCCACACCTGGTGGTGCTCAGGGGTTACTCCTGGCTGTCTGCTCAGAAATCGCTCCTGGCAGGCTCGGGGGACCATATGGGACGCCGGGATTCGAACCAACCACCTTGGGTCCTGGATCGGCTGCTTGCAAGGCAAACGCCGCTGTGCTATATCTCCGGGCCCTGTTTATTTGTTTTTGGGTCACATCTAGTGGAACTCATGGGTTGCTCCTGGCTCTGCACTCAGAAATCATTCTTGTCAGGCTTGGGGAACCATAAGGGATACTGGGAATCAAACCTGCATTGGCTGCATGCAAGGCAAATGCCCTACCCACTGTATTATTGCTCCTATCCCTGAAAACCACTTTCAACCACTGGCAACCCCAGTATTCATCATCATAAAATAGGGATGTTAATAATAATAATAATATCAACTTTGGGGAATTTTTATAAAATTATACAAGGACAACTTAAAAATTACAGTTATCAAGAAGTTGGGAATTATTACTATTAACATAGGAAGTGCAAGTCTCTTGAGGAAAGAAGTAACATGCTTGGTTCTTCACCCAACAAAGCAGAAAAACATGCTTATTTCTCAGCAGAGCTTCATAGAGTGGAAAGATGAGGCCTAGAGTGCTTCCATCAGTTGCATTCCATCTCATAGAGGAACTCAGAGACAGACCTACAGTCAGTAGGTTAAAGGACAAAGCTAATCTCAGATGAAGGAGAAAAAAATACAAGGAAACTATAGTCTTATAAACATAGATTTTAATTTTAGATGGTTACAAACAGTTACAACCAAATCTTTTGCTTTGGAGTCAAAGTTTTTTTTTATTTTTTGTTTTTGGGCCACACCTGGCTATGCTCAGGGGTTACTCCTGGCTGTCTGCTCAGCAATAGCTCCTGGCAGGCACGGGGGACTATATGGGACACCGGGATTCGAACCAACCACCTTTGGTCCTGGATCGGCTGCTTGCGAGGCAAATGCCGCTGTGCTATCTCTCCGGGCCCTGGAGTCGAAGTTTTACTACTACAAAGGTACAGTTGGTGAAAAACACTGCTGAGAAATACCCATGTTTCTGAGTTAGGGAATATCTTTCCTTTAAGAATAGTTTCACAGTGACAACAAAGATAGTCCAATATACTCACGGTTTTCTTTTGCTGTATAAAGTAAAATAGAACAAGGTAAAACATATGAACACTTTTCAGAAATTGGACTGGCTATTCATTGAAGCTTTGGAGGTAAAACATGTACGAGACTGAAATGAGACAAGTGATGGAATGTACATAATGAAAGCTCATTCGTTTACTTCTCTAGAATTTGGTGCCATTTGGAAATCTTAGAAATCCAGTCATCATACTTTTTTTCACTTTCTTTTCTTTTCTTTTTTTTTGGGGGGGGGGCCACACCCAGCGTTGCTCAGGGGTCACTCCTGGCTGTCTGTTCAGAAATAGCTCCTGGCAGGCACAGGGGACCATATGGGACACTGGGATTCGAACCAACCACCTTTGGTCCTGGATCGGCTGCTTGCAAGGCAAACGCCGCTGTGCTATCTCTCCAGGCCCCTCTTTTCACTTTCTTTTCCTTTCTAAGATTGCTCTTTCAATTTTGGTTAATGAAGGCCAGAGCAATAGTATAGCAGGTAGGGCACTTGCCTTGCATGCAACTGACCCGGTTTTGATCCCCGGTATTTCATATGGTTCCTTAGCAAGGTCAGGAGTGATTCCTAAGTGTGAAGTTCAGGAGTAACTCTGAATATCATCAGGTATAGCCCAAAAACAAAACAAAAATTTTTTTATGTCAATGATTTTAAATGGTCACTTTTGATCAAATCTCATTTAAAAAAAAAAACTATGAAAACACGATGCTATCACAGGTAAATGAAAATTGATCACTAGGTTAACACCTACCAAAGTCATTCCTGAGCCTCTATTCTGCAATAATAATCTTGAAAATGTCTCTTAGAAAAAAATTAGTTTTGATTTTTGGGTCATACCCGGAAATGCTCAGGAATTACTCCTGGCTCTGTGCTCAGAAATCACTGCTGGCAGGCTCAGGGAACCATATGGGATGCCAGGAATTGAACCGGTGTCCATCCAGGTTGGAACTGAGTGCAAGGCAAATACCCTACTGCTGTGCTATCTCTCCGACCCAGAAAATATTTTTTAGGAATATATAAATATACCCTGACAAACAGTCTTGACAAAGCATATTTTATACTTACAAAAAGTTAAGAACTTAGGTTATTAGTTAAAATCAAAATTTTACATAAGACAATTAAATGTTTAAGATTTTTAGAATACTCTATGATTATTTTATTATAACAAAAATAGGATATAAGTATAATATAGCCATAACTGTGGTCTAAATTTTTTTTATTTGAAATGAATCGAAAAGGAAAAGGAAAAAAAAAAACTAATATGTGAAAAGTGGCATAGCTAGATGATGGGATCGCATTTTTTATTATTATTTTATTATCAAGTTTCCAATGTCTTTGTTTTCTTATTTATACTTTTGTGAGTGCATGTTATATCATTCTATTACATGTTAAACATGAGCTACCTTTGGCCAGAGAGTACAGCACATAGAAGAAAACTTGCCTTGCATGTGGCTGACCTGGGTTTGGTCCCCTATGGTCTCCTGGGCCCCATTAGGAGTAATCCCTGATTTTAGAGTCAGGAGTAACACCTGAGCACAGCCAGGTGTGGCCCCCAAACAAAAAAAATAATTAAAAAAAACGAAAAATTCATTATTTTTGTAATGAAAATTGCTAGCTTATTATTTTTTTAAATTACTGTGCTAAAACCTAGCTGGTGAAGCATTAAAACATCCAGACGGTGTCAGTACTGCCACTGTGCTAATGATATCCATTTAATGCTAACTTTGGAGACACTGTATAGGATTTATCTTACATTTGTTTCGATTGGCAGTGTCGCTATTAAATCTCTTACACAATTTTTACCTGGGGCCATCACAGATCTATCACAGTCATCGTTTTTTGAGAAGTACTCCTTCAAATTGAAATCAAAGAAAAAAAAGGAAAATACTTGTATCTTCTTGATAAATATTATTCAAGGTGTCATGGATCCTATTACCAAGGATTATTAGAGTCGAGCAGAGATTTTTACAGGAATGGCTGCATAGTAAGAGCAGTGAGAGTTCTTCAAACGCTTTTGCACACCTACCTGGATGTTTCAACAGAGGCATTGCTGCTGGATTGCTTGATTCAAGGATAGCTCAGTAGAGAGGAGAAGAGAGAAAGACTCTGGGGCTGTCTGCCTGAGTCTAGAAAATACCCCGGCATTTATTTCACTATTTTGCTTTGCCCTTGTAATTGGACCCTTCTCTGCTAAAAAGAGAGAGCTGAGTTTTCACCTATTTATAGCTTAGGCCATTGGCAGTGAAAAACAGGTGAAGCCATCCATCTTTATCCTAGGGTTGAGAAAAGATACCGTTGGTAAGCCAGGAATATCATTTTAGAGCTCTAAATCTTTCCATAATTGAATTCTCATCAGGTATATGGCTACTGAGTTTTCTTTTCCATCATCGTGAAATATGAAGTTTTCTAGATGTTTTTATTTATTTATTTTTCTTTACTAGATATGAGCAGGCATAAGCGTATCACATATTTTTATGCATACATTTATACACAAATCCGTACAAGTGTGAGAATATTAGAGCATGAACACGAGATCATCTAGGATCAAATTCTCACAGTGACACTTAAGTCATTTGCTCTACAAATTGAACCACATCCATAGCCTCCTCCTCTCTCTCCTCCTCTTTCTCCTCTTCTTTCTTTCTTCCTTCTTCCTTCCTTCCTTCCTTCCTTCCTTCCTTCCTTCCTTCCTTTCTTTCTTTCTTTCTTTCTTTCTCTCTCTCTCTTTCTTTCTTTCTCTCTCTCTTTCTATTTCTTTCTTTCTTTCTCTCCCTCCTTCCTTCCTTTCTTCCTTCCTTCCTTTCTTTCTTTCTTTCTTTCATTTCTTTCTTTCATTTCTTTCTTTCTCTCCTTCCTTCCTTCCTTCCTTCCTTCCTTCCTTCCTTCCTTCCTTCCTTCCTTCCTTCTTTCTTTCTTTCTTTCTTTCTTTCTTTCTTTCTTTCTTTCTTTCTTTCTTTCTTTCTTTCTTTCTTTCTTTCTTTCTTTCTTTCTTTCTTTCTTTCTTTCTTTCTTTCTTTCTTTCTCTTCCTCTCCCCCCTCTCTTCTTCCTTCTCCTTTCTCTCCTTCTTTCCTTCTCCTTTCTCTCCTTCTTCCTCTCCTCCCACTCCTTCTCTCTCTTCTTCCTCTTCCTCTTCCACCTCCCCCTCCTCTTCATCATCTTCTTCTTCCTCCTTCTCCTCCTCCTCTTCCTCTTCTCACTTTTCCTCCAACTCCTCTTATTATTATTATTATTCTCTTTCTGGGTTTCTGGGACTCCAATGATTCTTATGTTGTTTCTGTTTAGTTTATCAAAGCCTTCTTTTTTTCTTCTTCTTTTTTTTTTTTTTTTTTTTTTGGTTTTTGGGTCACACCCGGCAGTGCTCAGGGGTATTACTGGCTCCATGCTCAGAAATTGCTCCTGGCAGGCACGAGGGACCATATGGGATGCCGGAATTCGAACTGATGACCTTCTGCATGAAAGGCAAACGCCTTACCTCCATGCTATGTCTCCGGCCCCAAGCCTTCTATTTTGATCTGTTCAGTCTTTGAGTAGTTTTTCCATTGTCTGATCATTTGCTTTGTTTCTTTTCCAATCTCTTCTGCTGTACGGAATTGTTCTGCATCTCATCTTCCATATCACTGATTCTGTCCTAGCTGCTGTTACTCTGTTCAAGAGGCTTTCTATTGAGGTTTTCATTTCATCTACTGATAGTTTCAGCCCTGCTGTTTCAGATTAGAGTTTTCTGATTTCTGTCTTTGTGGTCTGTTGAGCTCCATCTATCTTTCTTTGAGTCCCAGGAACATCCTCCATATTTCTTTTCTAAACCTTATCTGAAAGCGTAACTAGCTGGCTGGCACATTTTGGATCATCAGAGATGCCATCTTTACTCTCTATGCATGGTGTTGCCCTGCATTGCTTCCTCATTGCTACGCTGGAAGTGTGGTTTTTACTATGTATTATGGTGGTGTTCATGGTCTAGAACAGATGTCTCAAACCCTCCGTACAAGTATTCACAATTATTCACTTACTGAATAATTGCAATAAAAATCGCATTAGTAAGAAAAAATCGCATTAAACATTCGCATACCTCGAGCAGTTCCGTTTGGGGTATGCAAATGTTTAATGCGATTTTTTGCGTTGTTTTTCTTACTAATGCAATTTTTATTGCAAATATTCTGTAAGCGAATAATCGCAAATACTTTGCAGCTAGTGGAGAGGTCATTTCCGCTGCTCCTGCCCACTGTCCCTTGCATTATCGGAGGCCTAAGGGAGAGAAGGGAGAGAAGGTTATTACAGAATTAGATTTTGTCATACCTTCATCATGACTTCATCAAAGCCTGCAGTGAAGAGATAGATTGATGATGAGCACAGACAATTTCAGGAAAAGTGGGAGACACAGTGTTTCTTTGTTGAGCACAGGGGCATCCCCACATGTCTTATTGCTCAGAGAAAGTTGCAGTGCACAAGGAATACAACTTGAAACGCCATTATTCAACTAAACATGCTGAGGAATGTGCAAAATATCGAGGAAATGAGAGAGCCAAGCAGGTTGCCGGTCTTAAAGCATGTCTAATGAGGCAACAAGATTTCTTCAAGAAAGCAACCAAAGAGAATGTTGCATCCGTTGAAGCTAGTGACATGGTTAGTGAGATGATTGCTAAGGCAGGGAAACCATTCAGAGAAGGAGAGTTTGTTAAAAAAAATGCATGTTACAAGCTGCAAGTATTATCTGTCAGGAAAAGAAAGGTCAGTTTAGCAAAATCAGCCTTTCTGCCAACACTGTGGCAGAGCGCATTTCTGACATGTCAAGTGACATTTATCATCTGTGTGAGAAAGCCAAATGTTTTGATGCATACTCAGTTGCTCTTGACGAGGGCATAGATATAACAGACACCATGCAGCTCACAATTTATGTCTGTGGTGTTGATTGCAATTTTGAATTGACAGAGGAGCTGCTCACAATAATTCCAATGCATGGCCAGACCACCGCTAATGAGATATTTTGGCATCTGTGTGATGCCATTGAGAATGCAGGTTTGCCATGGAAGAGGTTTGTTGGAATAATAACCAATGGAGCGCCACCAATGACAGGAAGGAAAAATGGACTGGTGGCACTTGTTCAAAAAAAACTTGAAGAGGAGGGTGTAGAGAAGGCCATTGCTCTTCACTGCATTATCCATCAGCAGACCTTTTGCAATAAATGCCTGTCGTATGACAATGTGATGTCTGTTGTTGTGAAATGCATCAACCAAATCAGATCCAGGGGCTTAAAGCACAGGAGGTTCCGTGCTTTTTTAGAGGAAAGGGAGTCAGAATATGGAGATGTGCTCTATTTCACCGAGGTATGTTGGCTCAGCAGGGGAAATGTCCTGAAAAGATTTTTTGAGTTGAGAGAAGAAGTGAAAGCCTTCATGGAGAAGGATGGGAATGCTGTTTCTGAGCTGAGTGATCACAAATGGCTCATGGACTTAGCTTTTCTTGTTGACATCACACATAAGCTGAATGTACTAAACAAGATGTTACAAGGCCAGGAGCAGCTTATCAGTGCTGCCTATGACAACGTGAGAGCATTCTCCACAAAACTTGTGTTATGGAAATCCCAGCTCTCTCAGACAAACCTTTGCCATTTCCCAGCATGCAAGGAACTTGTGGATGCAGGCATACCATTCAGTGGTGAGAAATATGTTGATGCTATTTTTAAGCTAGAAAAGGAATTTGATCACAGATTTGCAGACTTCAAAAAGCACAGAGCCACTTTCCAAATTTTTGTGGACCCCTTTTTCTTTGATGTGCAAGATGCCCCTCCTGTGCTTCAAATGGAGCTCATTGACCTGCAATGCAGCTCTGGTCTCAAAGCCAAGTTCAGGGAAATTAGTGGAAAAGCAGACATGCATGGGCAATTTTTGAGAGAATTGCCCCCCAGCTTCCTTGAGCTTTCCCTAATGTTCAAGCGCACCATGTGCCTTTTTGGGAGCACATATTTGTGTGAAAAGTTATTCTCTACATTGAACTTCAATTATTCAAAGTACAGGTCTAGACTTAATGATGATCATCTTCAGGCCATACTGAGAGTCTCAACTGCTTCCTCTCTAAAGCCAAATGTGGTTCAGATTTGTGAGAAGAAACACTGTCAAGTCTCTGGCAGCAAGGAATAAGCAAAAGATGCCATGTTCAGAAGAACTGTTCATGATCTTCACTCAATGTTCTATTCATGTTCAGAAGAAATAATTAAAAGTGTTAATAATGACGTTTGAGGACTTTTTTGTGTGTGTGAAATCCCTTATGCAGCCCTGCTTCACCCTGACTTTGCCTCCTGCAGCCCCCAGGTAAATTGAGTTTGAGACCCCTGGTCTAGAAGATGCGAGTAATCATGGAGCAAAGTGGAACAGATGTGCTCCTCTGGTTCCACCCTGATTGGGCAGAGATAGCTTACCAAATGTTGAGCCCTGAAGAGATTATGCTCACTATTGGCTTCTTGGCTGGCTCACGCAGGAAAGCCAATTTTCTAGATTTCTGGGAAGTCAAGGTTCTCAGGTCTTCACATCATGTAAATAGCTTCTATAGTTGGTAAATATGCCAGTATATTCATCAAGCCCTTAACAGGCATGTATTAATGCACACACACTTTCTTTAGCTATACTCCTGACTGAGCAGAAATTTACTTGACAGAAAATGTACTGAGCAAATTCATACATTTTCTTCCAATCTTTCAGCAACTCAATTTCCATTAAGAATGCTCAGGCAAGGGGCCGGGCGGTGGCGCTAAAGGTAAGGTGCCTGCCTTCCTTGCGCTAGCCTTGGACGGACCGCGGTTCGATCCCCCGGTGTCCCATATGGTCCCCCAAGCCAGGAGCAACTTCTGAGCTCATAGCCAGGAGTAACCCCTGAGCATTACCGGGTGTGGCCCAAAAACCAAAAAAAAAAAAAAAAAAAAGTTTCCAGAGTAATTTTGGGGCCGGGTGGTGGCGCTGGAGGTAAGGTGCCTGCCTTGCCTGCGCTAACCTAGGACGGACCGCGGTTCGATCCCCCGGTGTCCCATATGGTCCCCTAAGAAGCCAGGAGCAACTTCTGAGCGCATAGCCAGGAGTAACCCCTGAGCGTCACAGGGTGTGGCCCAAAAACCAAAAAAAAAAAAAAAAAAAAAAAAAAAGAATGCTCAGGCAGGGGCTGGTCAGTACAGTGGGTAGTAAGTTTGTCCGGCATGTTGTTAACCTGGGTTTGATCCCTGTCATCCCATATGGTCTCCTGAGCCCTCTAGGAGTGATTCCTGAGCACAGAGCCAGAAGTAACTCCCGAGCACTGGCGGGCATGGCACAAAGCAAAAACCAAACAAAGCCCCCCCCCCAAAAAAAAAGAATGTGAATGCTCAAGCATTCCTACTTTATATATTGTGGAAAAATAAATATCTTTTGTATAACATTTCATAGCACTTTGAGCACTTTCCAAACGCCTCTTTGCTCCTAATTTTGGTCCTGTAGAGATACTAGAAAATACTATATCCCTGGTTCATAAAGTAGAGAAGTAAAGTGTTTTGTTTAATGCTGTCTGCTTATAAATGGCAAAGTCGATGCTCTCTGGACAAAAGGCTCATCTTCTTTCCACAATATGGCTAAGTATGTGTTAATCTTTTTTTTTTTACGAAAACTTGATTGATTGATTGACTGAATGGTTGGTTTGTTTTTGGGCCACACCTAGCAGTTCTCAGGGGTCACTCCTAGCTTTGTACTCAGAAATTGCCCCTGGAAGGCTGGGGAACCATATGGGATGCTGAGAATTGAACCGGGTCCTTCCTGCGGGAGGGGGGGGGGCTTGGGGGGGGAGGGGAACGCATGCAAGGCAAATGCCCTACCACTGTGCTATCTCTCTGGCCCTAAGTATGTGATAAATACTGTTAGATTAAGAAAGCATTTTCTGGGCCCGGAGAGATAGCACAGCGGCATTTGCCTTGCAAGCAGCCGATCCAGGACCTAAGGTGGTTGGTTCGAATCCCCGTGTCCCATATGGTCCCCCGTGCCTGCCAGGAGCTATTTCTGAGCAGACAGCCAAGAGTAACCCCTGAGCACCGCCGGGTGTGGCCCAAAAACAAAAACAAAAAAAAAAAAAGAAAGCATTTTCTGGGTTGAAGTGATAGCACAGTGAATAGGGCCTTTGCATTGCACTTGGCCTACCTAAATTCAACCCCCACATCCCATATGGTTCTCCGAATCTGCCAAGAGAGATTTCTGAGCACAAAGCCAGGAGAAACCCCTGAGTGCCATTGGGGTGTGGCTGAAAAATCAAAAACAAGAAAAATAAAAGCAAACAAAACATTTTCCTAGATTTGCTAAAATGTATGTATTATATGTAACAGCTTAATTTGTTTGTTTTGGGGCCACAACTTGCAATGATCAGGGGTTACTCCTGGCTCTTCATTCAAAAAATCATCCCTCGAAATGCTCAGGGACCGTATAAAATGCCAGGGCCAGGTAAGTGTCCTATCTGCTTGTGTTCTATCCTATTATTACTCAGGGACCCCCCTTTAAAAACTAAATAAATTCTTTTTTAGTTAGTTTGTTTTGGGGGTCACACCTGGCTGCACTCAGGGATTACTCCTGGCTCTGTGTTCAGAAGTCACTCCTGGTAGGCTTGGGGGACCATATGGGTGCCAGGATTCGAACCGGGGTCTGTCCTGTGTTGGCCATGTGTAAGGCAAATGCCGTACTGCTGTGCTATTGCTCGGGCTCCTTAAAACTAAATAAATTCGGGGCCAACGAGGTGGCGCTAGAGGTAAGATGTCTGCCTTGTCTGCGCTAGCCTAGGATGGACCTCGGTTTGATCCCCTGGTGTCCCATATGGTCCCCCCAAGCCAGGGGCGATTTCTGAGCGCTTAGCCAGGAGTAACCTCTGAGCATCAAATGGGTGTGACCGAAAAAACCAAAAAACCAAAAAAAAAAAAAAAAGATAAAAGAAAAAAGAAGGGCCCGGAGAGATAGCACAGCGGTGTTTGCCTTGCAAGCAGCCGATCCAGGACCAAAGGTGGTTGGTTCAAATCCCGGTGTCCCATATGGTCCCCCGTGCCTGCCAGGAACTATTTCTGAGCAGACAGCCAGGAGTAACCCCTGAGCACTTCCGGGTGTGGCCCAAAAAACCAAAATAAATAAATAAATAAAAAAGAAACTAAATAAATTCTTTACAGTTACAAAGTTGTTCATGATTTAGTTTCAGTCATATAATGTCCAAAACCCTTTACCAGTGTACATTTCTCACCACCAAAGTCCCCAGTTGTCCTACTGTTCTCCCCTGTGTTGTCTCCCCTGACTGCCTCTGCAATAGACATTGCCTTTCACTTTCATTGCCTTTTCACGGGGTATCCTGACTATTACTTAGTCTTTTTTCAGTCCCCAGTTCTTGTCCAGAATGATTTTTTCTTTCTTGGTTTTTGGGCCACACTCTGTGATGCTCAGGTGTTACTCATGGCTTTGTGCTCAGAAATTGCTCCTGGCTTTCAGGACCCTATGGAACACCAGAAATGGAACCAAGATCCATCCTGGATCGGCCGTGTGCAAGGCAAACACCCTACCGCTGTGCTATCAATCCGACCCCAGAATGATCTTTTTGAACATCATTGTCATAAGTTGTTTCTTCTCTGCTTTAACTCTTTTCCTCACTATTTATGGAAAGGTCCCTACCAAGGACCGGTCCTCCTAGCCCTCATCTTTATTGATTTTGGATATTAATACCACACTATCTTTATTTCTTATATCCCACAATGAGTAAGATTATTCTATGTCTATTCCTCTCCCTCTAACTCATTTAACTTAGTATAATATTCTCCATATCAATCTATGTATAAGCAAATTTCATGACTTCATTTTTTTTGTTTGTTTGTTTTTGGGTCACATCCGGCAGCGCTCAGGGGTTACTCCTGCTCCATACTCAGAAATTGCTCCTGGCAGGCTCTGGGGACCATATGGGATGCTGGGATTCGAACCAATGACCTTCTGCTTGCAAGGCAAATGCCTTACCTCCATGCTATCTCTCTGGCCCAACTTCATTTTTCTTAACAGTAGTGCAGTATTCCGTTGTGTAGATATACCATGGTTTCTTTTTTTAAAATGGTATCTTTATTTAAGCATCATGATTACAAACATAATTGTTGGGTTCCAGTCATAAAAAGAACACACCCCCTCCAAGCCAGGAGCGATTTCTGAGTGCATAGCCAGGAGTAACCCCTGAGTGTCATCGGGTGTGGCCCTCCCAAAAAAAGAACACCCCCCTTTACCAGTGCAACCTTCCCATCACCAATGCCCCCATCTCCCTCATCCCCCACCCTGCCTGTATTCGAGACAGGCATTCTACTTCTCTCACTCACTACCATTGTATTGATAGTTGTTAGTGTAGTTATTTCTCTAACTGGATTCACCACTCTTTGTGGTGAGATTCTTATCATCAGCTGGTCCTGTCAGCCCTCATCTCTTTTGTCTCTGGGCATTATTACAAGAATGACTTTTATTTGTCTTAAAACCCATAGATGAGTGAGACTATTTTGTGTCTATCTCTCTCCCTTTGACTTATTTCACTCAGCATAATAGATTCCATGTCCACCCATGTATAGAAAAATTTCATGACTTCATCTCTCCTGACGGCTGCGTAATATTCCATTGTGTATATGTACCACAGTTTCTTTAGCCATTTATCTGTCAAAGGGCATCTTGGTTGTTTCCAGAGTCTGGCTATTGAAAATAGTGCTGAAATAAATATAGGTGTGAGAAAGGCATTACATACTACTGTTTCTTTATCAGCTCATCTGTTCTTGGGGACTTGGGTTGTTTCTAGATTCTGGTTATTGTGACTAGTACTTCAATGAACATAGGAGTGCAGAAGGTTTTTCTGCCTGGGTATCTTTCTAGGAGTGGTATTTCTAGGTCATATGGAAGCTCAATCTATACATTTTTTTGGAAGAATCTCCATATTGTTTTCCAAAAAGGCTGGACCAGTCGACGTTTTCACCAGCAGTGACCGAGAGTCCCTTTCTCCCTGCATTATGCCAATACTGGTTGTTCATGTTCTATTTGATGTGCCGATCTCTGTGTTGTGAGATATTTTAATTTTCTTTATCTTGTCTTATTCTATTTTTTTATTGCACCTGGCTTGGGGTCTATTCAGTGCTGTTGATAAAACTGGACCTGGCTGCATGCAAAGCACCTTAATCCATGTATTATTTCTCCTGTAACAGCTTATTATAAAGACAGTGGTATCAGATCAAAACTTCAGATTTGGAACAAGATTATAGGCATAGATACATGTTTCTTTTTTACTCTTAACTTCTTCCTATTGCAAGCTGGGACATGCCTCTTTTTAGAAAAAAAAAAAACCTGATTTTTTTTTTTTTTTTTGTGGTTTTTGGGTCACACCCGGCAGTGCTCAGGGGTTATTCCTGGCTCCACGCTCAGAAATTGCTCCTGGCAGGCACGGGGGACCATATGGGACGCTGGGATTCGAACCGATGACCTCCTGCATGAAAGGCAAACGCCTTACCTCCATGCTATCTCTCCAGCCCCAAACCTGAATATTTTGCTGCTTGGATTGATGGCCACAATATCCTTTGGTTCAATGATAATGAAATATGTTGCCAACGTGTTACTGAACCAAAATATTTTCTCACCTTTTTTTTTTAGCTCCTTTTTGTGATATTCTCACCTATCTTTCCTCTTGGAAACTACAAATTAATGTACCTAAATAAATCTCTTCTCCAAACCTGCCTCTTCAGTGATCATAATCTTTGTGTATTATCTTCCAATTTGACATTCAACTTGTGACAAGTATCATAGTCATTCAATTAAAAGTTCCTTTCGTTTTTATTTAAAAAATATTGGAAACTGGGGCTGGAGTAATGCACAAGTGGTAAGGCGTCTGCCTTGTGTAGGCTAGCCTAGAATGGACCATAGTTCAATCCCCTGTAACCCATATGGTCCCTCAAGCCAGGAGCGATCAATTTCTGAGCGCATAGCCAGGAGGAATCCCTGAGCATCACTGGGTGTGGCCCAAAAACCAAACAAAAAAAAAAAGAAGAAAGAAAGCTATGAACCCAAAGTGATTTTTATTTTCATTTATTTATATTTGCTTTTTCTCCCCTAACTTTTTTAAAATTTTTTTTATTTTTTGGGGGGCACACCAGCCAGCGCTCAGGGGTTCATTTCTGGGTCTGCATTCGGAAATCACTCCTGGCTGGCTCAGGGGACCATATGAGATGCCTGGGATCGAATGAAGGTCCGTCCTGGGTTAGCTGCTTACAAGGCAAACACCCTGTTGCTGTGCTATCTCTCTGGCCCCCCAAGCCTAGATTTAATCCCATCCCATCTCATACGGTTCCCTGAGCACTGCCAGGAATAATTCCTGAGTGAAGTCAGGCATAACCTCTGAGCATTCCCAGGTGTGGCCCCCCAAAACTAAAATCAAACAAATAAAAAGATACTTGCCTAGCACGCAAGCCGACTCTGATTGCATCTTTGCAAGGACTCCCAAGAGCACCGCTGGATCCCTAGAGCACAGAGCTGGGACCCAGGACAAACCAAGCTTAGATCTCCTGCATCCTATATGGTCCCCCAAGCCTGCCAGGAGCGACCACTGAGTGCCACCAGGTGTGGCCCAACCCCCCCCAATGAAAAATTTTTTTAATCATATACTAACCTTCTCATTTCCATTATTTTTCACTCACTATTTGCCATGAAAGAAATTTTGTCAACTTTTTTTTTTTTGTTTGTTTTGTTTTGTTTTTGAGCCACACCCAGTGGTGCTCAGGGGTTACTCCTGGCTGTGTGCTCAGAAATAGCTCCTGGCAGGCACGGGGGACCATATGGGACACCGGGATTTGAACCAAACACCTTTGGTCCTGGATCGGCTGCTTGCAAGGCAAACACCGCTGTGCTATCTCTCCGGGCCCATTTTGTCAACTTTTTAACTTCTCAATTGTTGAAATTTTTATCCTTAAGCCAGGAGTGGACTGAGGACAAAGTAAAAGATTCTTTCGATTTTCTTGGGTCCACGTTCAGAAATTACACCTGGCAAGTTCAGGGGTCCATATGAGATATTGGGGATTGAACCCAGTTGGCCACATACAAAGCAAACCTGTTGTGCTATTGCTCAGGCCCCCATAAATATTATTTTATTTTTAGAGGAAATATATCAGAATTTTTTTACAAGGCAAGCAATCCATTGTACTATCACTCCAGGCCCTCTTTTGCTTTAAAATGGATCTAAAATGGGGTTGGACAGATAGCACAGTGGGTAGGGTATTTGCCTGGCACATGGCCAACCCAAGAGGAAGCCCAGAGCCTGCCGGGTGTGGCCCCCCCCCCCAAAAACAAGCAAACAAAAACAAACAAAAATATATGGCTTATCATTCTCAATGGGACAGGTTACTTATTTCTAGCCTCAAAACAATTTGTTGGGGCCAGAGAAATAGCACAACGGCAAGGCGTTTTTGCCTTGCATGCAGAAGGAAAGCGGTTCAAATCCCGGCATCCCACATGAAACCCCGTAGCCTGCCAGGGGTGATTTCTGAGTGTAGAGCCAGGAGTAACCCTTGAGCGCTGCCAGGTGTGACCCACAAACCCCCCCCAAATCAAAACAAACAAACAAAAAATAAAAACCCGACAACTTGTTTTGAGTGTCTGTTGTTTTGTTAGCAAGTCAAGAAGGCATGTTATAGGATCTTGCCCCATAAACTATTTTAGTAAGTACTATTTCAAGTTGGGGTTTTTGTTTTGTTTTGGAGTCATGCCCAGTCGTGCTCAGGGACCATTCCTGACCTGATTAAGAGGGACCGCCTGTGGTGCTAGAGATCAAACCTGAGTCAGGCTTATGCAAGGCAAGTGATTTACTGGCTGTATTATTTCTCTGGTGCTTATGTTTTTGTTTTGCTTACACATATTAGTTTTTCACCATATTAGTTTTTTCCTACTGGTGACAGAGATTGAATCAGGGCTTCTTCTCACAAGTAAGTACATCACTGAGTCATGTGTCCAGCTCAACCATGGCCTTTTATTTTACAGTTGAAGAAATTCAGATATAGACTTTGATTTATCAATTAGAAATCAGAATTTAGGGCTGGAGAGATGTCATGGAGGCAGGGTGTTGGCCTTGCATGCAGAAGGACGGTGGTTTGAATCCTGGCATCCCATAGGGTCCCCCGAGCCTGCCAGGAGCGATTTCTGAGCGTAGAGCCAGGAGTAACCTCTGAGCGCTGCCCGGTGTGACCCAAAAACCAAAAACCAAAAAAAAAAAAAAGAAATCAGAATTTCTAATAAACCAGAATTTCTAGTCACACTGATACAGTGTGATCTTTCTGGTAGAAAAATGACTCGTTCTTCCATCAAGCTCAAAAAGAAATGGCTTCTGGGCCAGAGAGATAGCACAGAGGTAGCACATTCACCTTGTACGCAGACGACCCAGGACAGACCCAGGTTCGATCAGACCCAGGTTCGATCCCCAGCATCCCTTATGGTCCCCTGAGCCTGCCAGGAATGATTTCTGAGTGCAGAGCCAGAAGTAACCCCTGAGCACTGCCAGGTGTGACCCAAAACCCAACCAACCAACCAACCAACCAACCAACCAAAAAACCAAACAAAAGAAATGACTAGTATTACTTCCTAGGTAGTCCAGTCCTCGTTGATAACTCTGTTGCATTCTCATAAAGAAGGGGAGAAAACATGGGGCCGGAGCAGTGGTGCAGGGTGTAAAGTGCCTGCCTTGCGCATGCAAGCCTAGGACTGGACCACTGTTCAATCCACCGGCATCCCATAAGGTCCTCCAAGCAGGAGCGATTTCTTTTCTTTTTCTTTTTTTGGTTTTTGGGTCACACTGGCAGCGCTCAGGGGTTACTCCTGGCTCTGCACTCAGAAATCGCCCCTGGCAGGCTTGGGGGACCATATGGGATGCTGGGATTTGAACCACTGTCCTTCTGCATGCAACACCTTACCTCCATGCTATCTCTTCGGTCCCTACCTTAATATCTTATAGTAGCGTCAGCCCAGTTGTGTCACAGGAAATCTGACAGGAATGTTATGTTAGAATCTACCCAGCTCATTGAGTCTAAAAATTAACATAGAAAGCTCATCTGGTCCCAACCAGAGCTTTATAAATCCTTAGACACTGACTTTAGTAACACCACCGATAGGTATCACAATTATTTCAAATTAAACCTTGCTGTTCTAAGTTTTGATAATTCTTTTTATTTGTTTATTTTGGTTTTGGAGCCACACCCGGCAGCGCTCAGGGGTTCCTCCTGGCTCTGTGCTCAGAAATCACTCCTGGCAGGCTCAGGGGACCATATGGGATGCCAGGAATTGAACCCAGGTCGGCTGCATGCAAGGCAAATAAATGCCCTACCACTGTGCCATTGCTCTGGTCCAAGTTTTGATAATTCATTTGCCTTTGTGTTGTAACAAGTAATATGATGTAAATTTGTTTGTGCCTGCATGAAGGCAGGCCATGGTTGTGGGTGGGAGAGTGGGGACATGATGAAGGGAAGGTTATACTGGTGGTGGGATTGATGTCTGAATATCTAATGACTTAAAAAGACTTACTATGAACTACTTAAAAAATCATGGTGTTAAAATAAAAATTAGGGGAATAAAGTGAATAGAAATAAATACATTTTCAATCGTTGGCATTTAAAAAAGATGGTACTAGTAATATTTAAACCTAGATATCCTGTAATATTGTGAATGCTGATCATGTGGATACTTGAGTTCTGCTCTAGAAGTGAAGATGGAATTGACTGAGACCAAACTTGATGTACTTGTTAGCAAGGAGTTGGCCGGTGGTGTTATTCAGTGTTTAAACTTTTTTTTTTAAAAAACTTTATTGATTAATTGATTGATTGGTTGGTTTTTGGGCCACATCCAGCAGTGCTCAAGGGTTACTCCTGGCTCTGCATGCAGAAATCGCTCCTGGCAGGCTGGTGGACCATATGGGATGCCTGGAATCAAACCAGGTCCCTCCTGGGTCACCTGCATACAAGGCAAATGCGCTACTGCTGTGCTATCTCTCCGGTCCTGGTGTTTAAACTTTTATTTAGGAAGTCTTGGCTGGAAACCTAAAATGAAAGATGAAATTGCTCCAGTTTGAGAAGAACTGCATCCCACCTGCCCACATTTTCTCACGGTTCATTTATGACCCTTCTAAGTCATTAAGCTTCCGCCCTCCCCTAATACATAGGATCTGAAACTAGAAACCCAGGATCAGAGCTGGAATAGATTCGATTTGTTAATTTTGGGTCATATTTTGTGGGTGCCCTGCACTCAGGAATCACTCCTGGCAGTGCTCAGGGGACCATATGGGATACCAGGGATTGAACCTGGGTTGGCCCCATGCAAAGTAAACACTTTAACCATTGTACTATCACTCTGGCCCTCAAATAGCTCTAACTTTCAGGGATCTTGTTTTGTCATCTCTATATTTGCCTAGCTGTTAAAGATTAATTATTAGAGAATTTTGGAATTGGAAAGCAAGTTTGTTTCTACATTGACTAGAACACTGACAAGAAAGCAATCCAGTGGCACTGGGGAGCCTTGAGGGTTTTCAAAAAAAATCAGGAGGTGATACAAGGCATTGCCAAGAGCATGGCAGTTGGAACACAGAGGTTAAGTAATTTCATCACCTTATAAAAATCTTTCTCCTTTGAAATAACCCTTAAAATGAAATTATGTGGGTTTTTTTTTGTGTGTGGGGGGGAATGCTTTCCACACCTGGAAATGCTCAGGGTTTACCGCTGGCTCTGTACTCAGCTATCATTCTTGGTGGTTCTTGGAGGACCATATAGGATGCCAGGGGTCAAACCTTGGCCAGCTGCAAGCAAGGCAAGCCTCTGCCCATTGTATTACCACTCTGGTTCCTCAATTCTAATTTTTAAATTTATTTTTATTTATTTTCCCCCTAAATTCTTATTTATTTATTTATTTTGGTTTTTGGGTCACACCCGGCAGCGCTCAGGGGTTACTCCTGGCTCTGCGCTCAGAAATCAGCCCTGGCAGGCTCAGGGGACCATATGGGATGCAGGGATTCGAACCACCATCTTTCTGCATGCAAGGCAAACACCCCACCTCCATGCTATCTCTCCAGCCCCCTAAATTCTAATTTATTAAAAAGAAATTTTGTTTGAGAGAGCCCTCCCCTCTTACAGAACAGAAAAAATGAGCAAGGCACTGATGTCCCCCTGGTTCACTGGTATGGGGCTAAAAAAGCAGAGTGTCGGGCCCGGAGAGATAGCACAGCCGTGTTAGCCTTGCAAGCAGCCGGTCCAAGACCTAAGGTGGTTGGTTTGAATCCCGGTGTCCCATATGGTCCCCTGTGCCTGCCAGGAGCTATTTCTGAGCAGACAGCCAAGATGTAACCCCTGAGCCCAAAAACCAATAAATAAATAAATAAATAAATAAATAAATAAATAAATAAAAAAAAAGCAGAGTGTCAAAGCGTATAGTAGATCTTCCATAAAAACTTGCCAAATTAATCAGAAAGGAGCATTCTAAGGACAATTTAACTCAATGAAAAAGATGTTCTGGGCCGAAGTGATAGTACAGCGGTAGGGCATTTGCGTTGTCTGTGGCTAAACCAGGACAGACCCGGGTTCGATTCCCAGCATCCCATATGGTCCCCTGAGCCTGCCAGGAGTGATTTCTGAGTGCAGAGTCAGGAGTAACCCCTGAGTGGTGCCAAACAAACAAATAAACAATAAACAAAAGAAAGGTGTTCTGTTATGTGGCTCTGGAATCCAAATGTAGTTTCCTGAGAGGAAATAGCAGTTAGGGAGAACTCCTCAAACTTTTTCCTCCCATTTCATTCCAGAGGCATCACTCTCCCCAACCTATGAGTTGGAACCCTAGTCACTCCTGTAAACCTCCCTGACTTGATTTCCACTTGGAATACCCTGGGAGGCCTTGGTTAAGAAATGCTGAGTTCTAGAATGATAGGACAGCTGCATCATTAGTTTCATAACGTATTCATAGGCAATGCTCAGGTTTCATTTTGGCTTTAACATTAAATGTCAGATTTCTCAAATGAACAGGTGAAGCAAGCATCAAATATCTGAGAGTTCTTGATCTAACTTTTAATGACTTTATGCTTCCTTCCCCTGATGAACACGATGTTGGTTTTCAGTTGCAAATGAGAGCTGGCTGGATTCTACCAAGATGTTTGATAAATAATGTGGGGTTGGAGAGATAGCATGGAGGTAAGGCATTTGCCTTGCATGCAGAAGGATGGTGATTCAAAACCCGGCATCTCATATGGTCCCCCGAGCTTGCCAGGAGCGATTTCTGAGCATGGAGCCAGGAGGAATCCCTCAGCGCTGTTGGGTGTGACCCCAAAACAAAAAAACAAAAGCAAAACAAAACAAAAATTATGGCAAGTTCCCATTCCAACTTCGATATATTAATTTGCCACTCACACATGCCAAGCTCTTTTTTTTTTTTTTTTTTTTTGGCTTTTGGGCCACACCCGTTTGACGCTCAGGGGTTACTCCTGGCTATGTGCTCAGAAATCGCCCCTGGCTTGGGGGGACCATATGGGACGCCGGGGAATCGAACCAGTGTCCGTCCTATGCTAGCGCTTGCAAGGCAGACACCTTACCTCTAGCGCCATCTTCGCGGCCCCACATTCCAAGCTCTTAAAAGTGAGTCCATAGTGTCCAATTTCTCACTTTCCTCCATGGCCACCATTCTAGAAGTTTGCTTTTCCTGACCTGGATAGAATTTCAGGATTCTGTATATAGAAGCTTTAATAGGCAACTGCTAAAGTCCAACCATATCTGGTTAGGCATGTAACTACCTCTATCTTTAGAAAGATTTAAAATCATTCTTTATATGACTGAAATCCAACTACAAAAATGTTTGTAATCTTTTCTTTTTTTGGTTTTTGGGCCACACCCGGAGGTGCTCAGGGGTCACTCCTGGCTGTCTGCTCTGAAATACCTCCTGGCAGGCACGGGGGACCATATGGGACACCGGGATTCGAACCAACCACCTTAGGTCTTGGACCGGCTGCTTGCAAGGCTAACACGGCTGTGCTATCTCTCCGGGCCCATGTTTGTAATCTTAAAGATATGTATAAAAAATAAAAGACAAAAATTCACTTTACCCTCTAATATCATAGGTTCTTTTGTTTTTATTTTATATAATCTCTATAAATCGATGAAATTTATACTATCATTTTTTTGTTTGTTTTTGGACCACACCCGGTGATGCTCATAAGTTACTCCTGGCTCTGCGCTCAGAAATCGCTCCGGGCTTGGGGGACCATATGGGACGCTGGGGGGATCAAACCGTGGTCCGTCCTAGGTCAGCTGCATGCAAGGCAGACACCCTACCACTACGCCATCGCTCTAGCCCCATTTTTATGCTATTTTTAAAAGACTGAATTCATTGTTTTTGGTTTTGAGTTTCTGGTTATGCTCAGGAACTACTTCCCACCTCAGTGCTGAGGGAATAAACTCTTGCATAAAAATCATGCACTGTAGTCCACCAACTTCCTTCAGCCTCAAATACATTCTTTAATAAAATGCTATCAGAACCGGAGATAGTACAGTGGGTAGAACATTTGGCTTGTACACGGCCAACCCTTAGCATCCAACATGACCCTTTGAGCACTACCTGGAATAATTCCTGAGTCCAAAGTTAGGAGAACCTCTGAATAACAGGTCTTGCCCCAAAACCAAAGCAAATCATACCAACAAAAACAAAAATCCCTATACCAAAACAAAAAATTAAAGGCTATCAATCCCCTCTAGTAGGTTAAGGTACAAGTGTGAATGAAGTAAATCATGAATAAAAGACTCCAGGTGGGGCCGGCGAGGTGGCGCTAGAGCTAAGGTAAGCCTTGCAAGCGCTAGCCAAGGAAGGACCGCGGTTCAATCCCCCAGTGTCCCATATGGTCCCTGCAAGCCAGGGGCAATTTCTGAGAGCTTAGCCAGGAGTAACCCCTGAGCATCAAACGGGGTGTGGCCAAAAAAGCAAAATAAATAAATAAATAAATAAATAAATAAATAAATAAATAAAAAAAATTAAAGGTTCCAGGTAAGACCAATTCAGGCCAGAACAATAGTTTGACAATAAGGGCTCTGCCTTGCATGTGGCTGACCTGGTTCAATCCCTGTCACCCCATGAAGTCCTCTAGTCCATGAAGAATGATCCGCCCTGAGCAAAGTGCCAGGAGTAAGCCCTGAGCACCTCAAGGTGTGGTTCCCCCCTACCCTTCATTAAGAAAAAAAGAATAAATTATTGAATCTATGTTCAGACATATAACTTTATATTACTTATTTGGGGGGGTGTCACACCCGATGGCACTCAGAAGTTAGTCCTGGCTCTGTGCTCAGAAATCGCTGGCAGGCTCAGAGGACCAAATGGGATGCTGGGATTTGAACCACCAGGGGATCATATGGGATGCTGGGATTTGAACCACCATCTGTCCTGGATCAGTTACAAGGCAAACACCCTACTGCTGTGTTCTCTCTCCAGTCCCCTACATTACTTATTTCTGTGTGTGTGTGTGTGTGTGTGTGTGTGTGTCTCCTGGATTACACCCTACTGCTGTGTTCTCTCTCCTGTGTGTGAGTCACACCCGGCAGCGCTCAGAGGTTACTCCTGTCTCTGTGCTCAGAAATTACTCCTGGCAGGATTTGAACCACCGTCCTTCTGCATGCAAGGCAAAACGCTTTATCTCCATGCTATCTCTCCGGCCCCACTGACTTCTGTATGTATATGTATATGTATATGTACATATATGATACTATAACTCTGGAAGGTTTTGTGCTCCTTTGGTCCATATTCTGTGTTTCCTATGTTGCTCCAGGGTAGAACCAAATATCACTGCCCTTTGCTTTTGAAAGCACCCTAGATCCTTGGATTCTGGACATAGATTCTGTGCTCTCAAGTAGTATCACTGAAATGCCTCTTAAGAAGTTTTGCAAAATGACCACTAGGCATGACTTCTTGGCCCCTTTAGATGTATCTGTAGGTATCAAATAACTCAAGCAACTATGTTGGCATTTTAATGACCTTGCTATGAGAACAGACGTAATCGCACAGATGCATAAGAGGCCGCCTCATATTCTAAACAAACTTTTTTTTTTGGGTTACACTTGGTTGTGCTCAGAAACTACTCCTAGCACTGCACTCAGGAATCAGTCCTGAAAGTGACTTTGTCCCCCCCACTCCCCGAAAGTGACTTTGTTATACTACCAAATATATCCCCGTTTCCACCACTTTTTTTTTGTTTTGTTTTGTTTTTGGGTCACACCCGGCGGTGCTCAGGGGTTACTCCTGGCTGTCTGCTCAGAAATAGCTCCTGGCAGGCACGGAGGACCATATGGGACACCGGGATTCGAACCAACCACCTTTGGTCCTGGATCAGCTGCTTGCAAGGCAAATGCCGCTGTGCTATCTCTCCGCTGTGCTATCTCTCCGGGCCCCCTCAAGTATTCTTTCTTTTTTTTTTTTAATAAATTTTTTTTTTTGGTTTTTATTATGTTTTTTTTTTTTTTTTTTTTTGGTTTTGGTTTTTGGGCCACACCCGGCGGTGCTCAGGGGTTACTCCTGGCTGTCTGCTCAGAAATAGCTCTTGGCAGGCACGGGGGACCATATGGGACACCGGGATTCAAACCAACCACCTTTGGTCCTGGATTGGCTGCTTGCAAGGCAAACACCGCTGTGCTATCTCTCCGGGCCCTCAAGTATTCTTTCTTAAGTCATATTCTCAAATGGCTTTGTAGAATGAGGGTTCAAACTTCCTTATTCTATAAGAGTCACAATAGTATTCTAGTTGGAGTCCACATTCTCTGTCTCCTAAACTCATTCTTTTCCAGTTTTAGATCAGTGAACCCTGCAATTATTTTTAAAAAACAGAACAAATAATTCCAATGTTAATTGTTTTGCTTTGTTTTAGAGCCCTACCTGGCAGTGCTTAGGGTTTACTTCTGGATTTGCACTCAGGGATCACTCCAGGGAGGACTTGTAGGTCCATAGGGGTGTCAGGAATTAAACTCAGTCAAGCATGTGCAAGGTAAGTACATTTTTTGGAGTACTATCTCTCTCTGGTACCTCCAAAGGGAGTTTTTAGGTTTATTTGTTTTTGGGCCACCCCTAGTAGTGCTTAGGGGTTATTCCTGGATCTACCTTCAGAAATTGCTCCAGGCAGGTCCAAGAGATAGCACAAGGACATTCACCTGCTACTGGGCCCATAGGCTAAATCCATATGGTCCCCAAGCCTGCCAGGAGTGATTCCTGAGTGTAGAGCCAGGAGTAAGCTCCGAATGCCAACAGGTGTGGTCCCAAAACCAAACCAAACCAAGAACAGAAATCGCTCCTGGCAGGTTCAGAGATTCTGACGATCTAACCCAGGTTGGCAGCCTATAAGGCAAATGCCCCATCGACTGTTCTATCGAGTCTAGCCTATCCAACGGGGGTTTTAAGCACTTTATATAACAATCTGACTTATAGCTAAGAATCACAACTACAAATTACCTCCATAGAGAGTTCAAAGCAGAATTTGATGTATTGAATATAGATATGAGGCACTCAGATCCTCAAACATTCACATCCCCAAAAGTCTGACGTTAACATTAACTTTCAACAACAAAACTTAAATGGGAAAAAACATTTATTACTAAGCGAAGAACTTCCAGTTTTTATTGTTCAAACATTTAATAACAGACATTCAACCAAATCTTAAAAAAAATTAGGATGGATTAATTTATAATAAAAATAGACAACTTAAGTTATGAGCCCTTTCATTTCGGGCAAGGAGGCCAATAGTTCCATTTAAACAGCAGAATTGCACAACTGATAACTTGATTCAAATCTGGTGGCACAGAGAGAGAAGTCACACAACTTCCACTGAGAAACCTGCCTTGCCGCCAAAGTAGAAATCATACAATTGCTTCTTAGGTCAATCCTCAGGCTTTTAAAAATCACCCAGTCATATTTTGAAAACAAGCAACAAGCACTCTGATAATACTAGTACAAACAACTCTTAAAGAAAACACCTTAAAATAATTTTATGGCATGTTAAACTGTTTAAAAAATAAAAGATTAAACATAATGGAAAAGAAATATAGTCCTGTTAAACACAATTGCCCAGATGTTTCTCCCCTAGTATCCGTGCTTCTTGCAATTTATTAGCAGAGATGAACTACAAGAAGCAAAAATGCATCATTTTTTTTTTTTGTAGCTGCCAAGCTTAAGAGCTCCTGCATGACTGAAAATGTAAAGCAAAAATGAGAATGCCCACAAATGATGGAATGGAAAAAAAACATCTCTCTTTAAAGTGTTTCTAACCTTGCTTTCAAGTCAAGACAAAAATTCACAGCAGTTTAGGGGATGATCTCAGACTCAGGGCTCACTGAAATAGATATTGGCTCCTACTGTACTCCTAAAGTGAAATATATATTTGTAATATGGTTATCAAGAAATAGCCTAAAGTAAGCTGTTGGATCTAATACAGCATTTGACAGACTCATTTAGATTAAGCACAGTTGCCTTTAAACAGAACATTTTCTTTCCATACTCATGAAGAACAACTTTTAAAACACAAACAAACATAAGATAATATGTAATTTATAATAAAGGGTCAGGCACTTCACTTGGGAAAAGAATCCGATTTTGAGGTAAATTAGAGTTGTTTTTTTAAGCCATCACAGAAATATACGATAAAAACCACATATTTATAGACCTAACTGAAGCTAGTCAGCCTTTAGGGGTTTGTCATTCAAATGCCAAAACTCATGGCAAGTGCAACTTCCTAAGAAGTTAAGGAGAACACTTTTAAGTGTGAATTTTGGCTCCATTTAGCTACTCTGTGCTTAGGAAAAGCTTGAGAAAAGAGAAGGAACATGGCAGGGCTGTCGTCCCAAGGGCCCATAATGAGTATCTCTCTCCCTACTTTTGAGAAAAGGCAGACAAGAGGAAGAGGAAGAATGCATGAGGACAGCTTGAGGTGGCAGATCTCAATGACGCCTCAGCAAACTGAAGAGCAGTAACAAAGGAGCAGAGAGTTCAAGAGAACTCTCTGGGCTTATCCTCTGGGCAGAGGACATGAGTCTTCTCTCCTGAATTCATGTAAAGGCAAGGCAGTGTTTGCTTAACATATGAAAGTCCAGGTTAGAAAACACAGGACCTGAGTACAGTATTTTGTTTGTTGTTTGTTTGATGGGAAGGCCCACAACTGGCAGTATTCGGGGGGTGGGTTGGGTTGGGGGGGGGTGTCACTCTTCATGGTGCCGTGTGCTGCGGGACCATGTCAAACCAGCCAGTGATTGAACCAGGGTCAGTCATGTATAAAGGCAATCACCTAACTCAGCCTCTAATACATTAAGTATTCCTACATTAGAAACCAGAACAAAAAGTGGTCATTTTAATTAAAAAGTAACAATATTTTGGGGGGGGTCACACCTGAATGTATTCAGAATTTACTCCTGGCTCTATGCTCAAAAATCAATCACTCCTGACAGGCTCACAGGGAAAAGTGATCATTTTTGTACTAACCTTTGATCAAAAGTTATCCAAGTTTATTCTTCATTAGAATTAATAGAATATTTTCTGAACTAGAAAAGCCAAATCCTTACAGTAACTAGTTATATCTTCTAGTCACTTCTTAAACTGCAATTTCAATTTTAGTCTACTTTTTACTTTTGGGCTTTGGGCCACACCTGGAGGCGCTTAGGGGTCACTCCAGGCTCAAGGGACCATATGGGATACCGGGAATTGAACCTGGGTCTGTTCTGGGTCATCCGCATGCAAGGTAAATGCCCTACTCTGGCCCCAAATGTTAGTCTACTTTTTTGAACAAACTCATCAGCTTTCATTATCTGGTATGCACAAACTACAGGAAATCAACACAGCATTTCAAACCCTTCAAGAAACCTGAAGAAAAAAAAAACTGAGCTTTTGAGTTAAGACAATATCATTTTAAAAAACATGAGGAAAAAGAAACCTGGGATGAGTTGTGCTGAGGGTGGTATGTAAGACCCCACATGATGGGGAGAGGGTAGGGGAAGGCAGGTGGGAAGTCCAGAAACTTAAGAACACACAAGTGAGCCTCCTCAGGATACCAAGTGTGTCCAGTTACAGTAATGGATTTACAACGATATTTTTTTTCTTGGCAGAATTATCAGCAAGCATCAAACCAAGCTACTGGAAACTAAATGGAGTTACTGGTGTAATGAGAATGTACTAAAATCTCTCTCTATGATGCTAACGGGCTTGCTCAAGTTTTGAAAGTGTGACTCTGACATATTAGCACCGTATGTTTTTTTACTCAACTGAAAGAATTCATCAAGCCACCAGAGCTAGTTGGGTAAAAGACAGGGTGAGAGAGAAGGGGCTTTTACAATGAGAGAGAAATTACATCTGTCATTAAGATAACATGGTACATAGTGAAAAACGCTATCTGTTAATGTATCTGAGGCTTGAAAAATCATTATCCAGTTATAGAAAATAAAGTAAAATTTTTACAATTTTGAACATTTGCAATTGTAGAGCTTCCTAATGATCCAAATCTAATAGAAAGAGAAGGTCAACGAACAATAAATTGTTGGTAAGTTAGAAGAAACAAATTCTATATTATTTGGTATGAATTACATATTATTTGGTAAGCTGGAGTAGGTAAAAATTAAGTAAAATTACAATAAAGCCTTTTCGGGTTTCTTTCTCTTGAAAGAAAGAGCCCTAACAGGTCTCTGTTAGACCAACTCAGAAAAGAAATGGTATTTTATTTATTTTTTTACTCAAAGGTAAACAAGTCATAAACATCTTAGGCCTCAGTTTTATGTATAATGAATTCGTATTCTTCTGAATATCATGTACACAGTTTTGAGATTATAACAGGGCATGGCTTCGAGATATCTGTTCTTCTGAAGTATCATAAAGGAATTCTACACTCTACTTCTAGGGAAAAGGCACTTCATTGCGAAAGATGGGTTCAGTTACATGAAAGCTGAAAAGACGAAGATAAGCTCAAAAACCAGTACTTACTGTTGTGTTTATGAATGCAGAGGAGGTACCAGTTTTATAGAATCTAGCCAATGAGGTTAAAAAATAAAAAATGAGCAACATCAACTATGTTCTCAGCCAAACAGTAACCTGACATTTCTCCAAGACCGAATAAACAGTAACCTGACATTTCTCCAAGACCAAATATAGTTCCAGGTACAACACGAAATAGAGCCCCCTGGCTCGCCTCCCCCCAGAGATGAGTAGTTGCTAGTTGAGGGCTCAAGACACAGTTTTGGACACAATTCATCTAGAGTTGGGTTCTGTTTCAGACCATCCATCCATTGCTTCAGATGAAAGACCTGGGGTGGCAGAGGTGTATATGTGATGGGGAGCACCTGGGTGAACAAATACTGGGGAGGAAGAGAAAGTTCGTTTCCCTGGTCAGACAACCAAGTGAGGAGGTAGTTATTCTGAGATCTCTCCGAAAGAGAATATGGTACTGATCTGAGGATTGGGCAAGTGGCAGGAGCTTCGTTGTGAGGCTGAAGAGAGCGACAGAACTCCTCCTTCTGGAAGTCAGGACCAGGGTGTCAGTGCAGCTGAAACAAAAGCAGAATTGGTCTCGGTGGAACAAAGTAAAGGAGTCAACACAGAGAACACGCAAAACAAATGCAGACGTCAATGCAGAAACAAATTCTTTTCCAAAAGGATCCTACCTTGACAGTCAGTGGCTCTTTTTTGATGCTAGAACATTCTATGGATCTGTAAGAAAAGGAGACACAATTGCATCACTATCATGTTTGGATGAAGAGATCCTTCAAACTCCTAGCCAAGGAAAAGAACATGGATACATATTCTTCCATTTTTTTTATTATAAATGTCTTTTAATTTCTTATATTGAAAACATAAGGATGTCTGAAAATAAGTGAATGTGGTTTTGTTTTATTTTTAGCTTTTGGTCATACCTGGCTGTACTCAAGGCTTGCTCCTAGCTCTGTGCTCAGGGATCATCCACTCCTGGCATTGCTAGAGGGATCATAGGGCATGCTGGGGATTGAATCTGGGTCAGATGTGTGTAAGGCAAGAACCTTACCCACAGTCCTATTGCCCCAATCTCCAATAACTAAATTGGGGGGGGGGTGTTTGGGTTACACCTGGCAGAGCTTAAGGGTTACTCCTGGCTCTACACTCAGAAATCACTCCTGGCAGGCTTGGAGGACCATATGGGATGCCGGGATTCGAACCACCGTCCTTCTGCATGCAAGGCAAATGCACTATCTCCATGCTATCTCTCCGGCCCATAACTAAATGTTTTTAAAAAGCTTATACTGAGATAGCACAGTGGTGTTTGCCTTGCAAGCAGCAGATCCAGGACTCAAGGTGGTTGGTTCAAATCCCGGCATCCCATATGGTCCCCTGTGCCTGCCAGGAGCTATTTCTGAGCAGATAAGCCAGGAGTAACCCCTGAGCACCGCCGGGTGTGACCCAAAAACCAAAAACCAAAAAAAAAAAAGCTTATACTGAGTCGCCATGTTCGAACTAGGCCAGCTCCATACACTCACTCTTTTCTCAAATAAGATGAAAATGGAGTCATGAAAGATTATGGCTACACTGGCCCACACAGCACAAAGCTGGCCATCTTGGGAGGAGAGGGTAGGCCGAGCCACCCCCAAAGCCATGCTTGCTGCCTTCATAACCCAGAATCAGCATTTCTCTGATGACCCTGACCCTCACCACTGACCCTTCACAATTCCCTGTGGGGACTACAAGTTCCTGCTGATCTAACCACACTCCAGGGACAGTGGTGGCTGGGCTGATATCTCCAGGGCTTTTTTTTGTGGAGTGAATGTGGGCACCGCCCCCCCCCCCCCCGCCCCACTTCCTTCTTTCAGGAAAGTCTGGCGGCTGTCATCATGTCCACAAAGGCAGTTGTTCTGTTTGAACCGGGCCTTCTATATGCCCTAAAATTCGTAGTATGGTGGCTTTGAATTTCTGGACATTTTCATTTGTTTGATGCTGTCATCCCTTAAGGAGCACCCCAATTTAACAGACTGCTCAGATAACAACAAGAGCTTACTAAACCTCCTGCCATTGTATTAATGACTTCAATGGAGATACAACAATTTTCACAAATGTGTTTGCTACTGTACTTTTTCCTTTCCTTTTTTTCTCTTCTCTTTCATTTTCTTTCCATTTTATTCAAATGCATTATTGTCAACTATGTCAACTATGCGATGCATTTCTTTAAATAAATAAAAAGAATCAGTTTTCAAAAGCAATAGTTTATACCTCAATAGTCTCAGGAAGGGTGCCACGAGGAAATTATTTTTTAAGTGACAGGAACCTCTCAGTTCAATGGCAGTAAAAAAATAACAGTAGCAACTCTCCAAAGTACCTGATGTTCAATAAGATTTATGATTCTGTCAAGAAAACACACTCTCACCTTGTTACATCACCATACACGGTAACCCCATACAACCTTGAGTCCCATCGTCACTGCTATTGAGTTTCTTCATTCGGTACTGACGGATTTCTCTGACCAGTGTGTAAAAGGCATCTTCAACGCCCTACGTACAATTGTAGAAAGAGAATGGTCAGGGCATTTTAGCAAACACAACCCAAAATGGAAGCTCCCTGAACTACACTGCACTTAAATTATGGACTTAAAATTCCAATTAGTCCGAGTGAAGAATACCTGTTAAGATACCAATGTGTATCAAAACCCACCAAATGTTGGGGCCGGAGAGATAGCATGGAGGTAAGGCGTTTGTTTGCCTTGCATGCAGAAGGACGGTAGTTCGAATCCTGGCATCCCATATGACCTCCCGAGCCTGCCAGGAGCGATTTCTGAGCGTAGAGCCAGGAGTAACCCCTGAGCGCTGTCGGGTATGACCCAAAATCCAAACCAAACCAAAACAAAACCACCAAATGTTCAGAAACAAAAAAAGTAATAGAATAATCAATTAGCATCAAGAATTAGTAATCCCCACTGAAAATTACTTGATAACCTCATGCGAGATAATAATTTTCACAAATTTTCTGTTGCTGTACTTTGCCTTCCCCCTCCCCCCCCCCCTCCATACTCTCTCTCCGGCCCCTTCTTTCTCCTTTTTAATAATTTCACTCCCACTTACCTGGAAACAAAGGTATCATGATCAACTATGGCAACTCTGTAGTATTTTTTAAGTCAAGTCATTTATATTAAAAAAATTCTAATTAGGGCCCGGAGAAATAGCACAGCGGCGTTTGATTTGCAAGCAGCCGATCCAGGACCAAAGGTGGTTGGTTCGAATCCCGGTGTCCCATATGGTCCCCCGTGCCTGCCAGGAGCTATTTCTGAGCAGACAGCCAGGAGTAACCCCTGAGCAACGCTGGGTGTGGCCCAAAAAAAAAAAATTCCGATTAGGGGCTGGGCGGTGGCACTAGCCTTGGACGGACTGAGTTTCGATCCCCCGGCATCCCATATGGTCCCCCCAGGAGTGACTTCTGAGCGTATAGCCAGGAGTAATCCCTGAGCGTCACCGGGTGTGCCCAAAAACCAAAAAAAAAAAAAAAAAAAAATTCCAATTAGTACATGGTTTGCTGATATATCAGGGTGATTTGAGAAAGGGACACTCAATTTAGTGTTCCTAAAAAAGCATATTAATAAGATCACATACAAATGGCGTGTTTTGCACAAATATCATTCAAGGACAAATAACAGTAATATGGGTCCAGCCAGACTACAATGTCACAGATTTCTCTTAGTGGGAGAGGTGGTGTGAAGGAGAAAGGACTGATGCTTAACACCTTGGTAAGGGTCTTTCTTTTACAAACTTTGTATGAATAAAAATACCATACCAGAGTATTAGTAGGTTCACTTGGGGCTTATTTCTTTTTCTTTGAGGGGGTGGGGTGGGAAGGAATCCCATATCCAGTCACTTAAACCTTATTCCTGGCTCTGTGCTCAGGGATCACTCTGGGTGGAGCTTGGGAGGCCCTAAAAGGCCCTAGGGATCAAAAGGGTTTGACTGCATGCAAGGAAAGTACCTTATCATCTGTACTATCTCTCCGGCTAAAGAGGTAGCTTAAAGGACTGAGAGCATGACCTGCATGCATTCTGTCCAAGCCACTGGGCTCCCAAGCACCCCTGGGAGTGATCCACCAAGTACAGTGCTGAGAGTAGCCCATGGACATTGCCAGGTGTGAACTAAAAATCCCAAATAAAAATAGAAGTAAAGGTGAAGAGATCCTACAAGGAGTATGGCACTTGCCCTACAACCAAAGTTCAATCCCTGGCACCTGAGCTCAACCCCAGAGCACAGACCTCCCCTGGGAGTCCTGGCAGGTGTGGCTCTAAAACAAAACAAACAGAACTAAAACCAGGCAAGCAGAGGAAATAGCACAGGGTGTGAGTACCTGCCTTGCATGCGTGCCTAGAGCGCATGCCAAGGCAAATCATGCCCCTCTCTCTAGACAGGCAGGTAGTCCTGGGGACTCCAAGCACGAGAAGGGTGCTCTTAAGCAGGCTGGATCTCTACTATCACAGGACCCTCACATGGACGAGTCCAGTCTGGTTGATTAGGAATCATTGGGAATGGCCCTAGAGCCTTGAAAAGAAATAAATAAACTGATGGTTAAAAATATACTCAGTTGTGGGGCCGGTGTGGTAGCACAGCGGTAGGGCATTTGCCTTGCACGTGCTGATTCAGGACAGATATGAGTTCAATCCCTAGTATCCCATATGATTCCCCAAGCCAGGAGCGGTTTCTGAGCACAGAGCCAGAAGTCACCCCTGAGTACTACCACGTGTGGCCCCCCACCCCCCAAAAAAAACCCTCAAATGATGTTCAGAGATATTCTGAGAAAACACTTTATTAAAAAATTTCACTACTCGGGGCCGCAGAGATAGCACAGCGGCGTTTGCCTTGCAAGCAGCTGATTCAGGACCTAAGGTAGTTGGTTCGAATCCCGGTGTCCCATATGGTCCCCGTGCCTGCCAGGAGCTATTTCTGAGCAGACAGCCAGGAGTAAACCCTGAGCACCGCCGGGTGTGGCCCCAAAACAAAACAAACAAACAAACAAACAAAATTTCACTACTCTATGGTGGAAACAGAAGATTTAGTGAACCACTAAGGCAGGAATAAAACATTATTGATTAAAGTATGTTGTATGTAACTTTATGTTTTTGGTTTTGGGGCCATACCTGGCAGTGATCAGGGGCCACTTGGAGTTTGGCCTGACTGTGCTCAGGGATGAGGCAAAGCACACACTGGCCCTCTGAGTTCTCTTGGGCCAATGCAGTAGCTTTTTTTTTTTTTTTTTGGTTTTTGGGCCACACCCAGCGTTGCTCAGGGGTTACTCCTGGCTGTCTGCTCAGAAATAGCTCCTGGCAGGCACGGGGGACCATATGGGACACCGGGATTCGAACCAACCACCTTTGGTCCTGGATCGGCTGCTTGCCAGGCAAATGCCGCTGTGCTATCTCTCCAGGCCCCAATGCAGTAGCTTTTAAATAAAAACAAAAAGGGTTATCTTGGAATATTGTGCTACTGGCAAGAATCTTTTCAGGGACCAGCAGCAGGAAATTTCTGTGGTCCCACACTAACAAAGGTTGGCAGTGGAAAACCTACTCCTTCTAGGCTACCAACATGTACAGAATGTTTGTCATTAATTGGTATGCTTAGGCACCACAGACAAAATGACATTAAATGGAACAGTAAATAAAATATACAAGGCTTCTGCCTCACAAAACAAAGATGGGTCTCTCTGACTGGACCACTGGCATTTTGGGACTGTTACATATCGAATCCACCTGATCAAAATATATGCAGTGCGTGATTATAGAACATTATTAAAAATCGTAAATATCCAGGGGTTGAAGCAGTAGTTCAAGCAGGTAGGGTGATTGCCTTGAACAAGGCAAATCTGGGTTGGAGCTCTGGCACCGCCATATTATGGTCCCCTTCATCGCCAGGAGTGCCCCGAGCTCATATCCAGGAGAAAGCCCTGAGCACTTACTGTGGTCCCCAAACCCAATCCAAAGATGTTAATATTCCATCCCTGACACCATAAAAAAATAAATAAAAGAATGTGGCGCTCTCTTAGCGAAGAGTCCAACCATGCTTAAATGAAAGAAACCCTTCCCAGATCCAGGAAGTCATCACACTCTACCTGTCTGGTCTTGGCTGAGGTTTCAATGAATGGAATCCCGTAACTCTTGGCCAGTTCATGGGCTTGTTTTGTGTCGACTGTTCTTGTTGGCAAGTCACACTTGTTTCCGACTAGCACCATGGGGACATCGTCTGAATCTTTCACTCGCTTAATCTGTTCCCTAAAAAGTGAGAACATATTGGAACGTAAGAAGGAGCTTTTAGATAGAACTAGCAGGGTTAAAGAAAGTTCTAGCACCTTTTAACTAGCTCTGTCGGCTTCTCGAATTACCTCTTCCCCTCTACTCCCCAATAACTTTTAAAAACCTTGCATACGGGCCCGGAGAGATAGCACAGCGGCGTTTGCCTTGCAAGCAGCCGATCCAGGACCAAAGGTGGTTGGTTTGAATCCCGGTGTCCCATAGGGTCCCCCGTGCCTGCCAGGAGCTATTTCTGAGCAGACAGCCAGGAGTAACCCCTGAGCACCGCTGGGTGTGGCCCAAATACCAAAAAAAAAAAAAACCTTGCATACGAGGCTGGAGCAGTGGCGCAGCAGTAGGGCGTTTGCCTTACACATGCTGACCTAGGACGGACCACGGTTTGATCCCCGGTGTCCCATATGGTCCCCCAAGCCAGGAGTGATTTCTGAGCACATAGCCAGGAGTAACCCCAGAGCATTACAGGGTGTGGCCCAAAAACTAAAATAAATAAATAAATAAATAAATAAAAACCTGGCATATTAAGAAGACAGACTTAAAGACACAGAGGCCATAGAAAAGCCACAAATCAGGTCTCTTGATTCTGCAAAGACCTTGGTTTTGGATTTACCTGGCCATTTAAAATCCTCTAGGGCCAGAGACATATGCAATGGATGAGGAACACACATGCCTTCAGGCAGCCAACTTGGGCTCAATTCCCAGCACTACCAGGAGTGCTCTCTCAGCACGCAAAAAATCCCAGCAGACTGCACTTGATCCAATGACATAGTTTGCCTTGAAAGCGCCCAACCCAGGACCAACGTTGGTTCGAATCCCGGCATCCCATACGGTCCCTCGGGCCTGCCAGGAGCGATTTCTGAACGTAGAGCCAGGAGGAACCCCTGAGCGCCACTGGGTGTGGCCCAAAAACCAAAACCGAAAAAAAAAAAAAAAAAAAAAACTTTTGACAATCATGGACACACAATATATCCACAACACTGTCTAAACTGATCCACAAGTCATATATAGCTAGTGGATGCTAGAAATCAGTGTAAAAGGAAAGAAACTAAGGTAAATTAAATTGTATTTTACTTTAAAAACCACATATGTCGTGTGGCTCATACCACAAAGCACTGCTCTATTCTACCCTTGTTAGTACATACAGGACTTGAAATCACGTTCGTCTCTGTTTAAGGATAATAAAAGCAAAGATGAAAAACTACTTCTAGAAGTTCAGCATATATGTCTTAGATGCTTGCCTTTTATGAAACACTGCTCTCATTCCAGAGGAAAGCAGATTTAAGAACACAACCCCACTGAATTCAGGTTGGGACAGGTTGTTTCCTGCGAGTACACAGCTTCCTATGGATGGGACAGAAGCCAAGAACCAAGGTTACAGAATTCTTACGCAATCGGCTCTCTGGCAGGCAGATTTCTCAGTGGTTTTTCCTGTTGTTTAATTTTCACAGCGACTCAAGGAGGCAGGAGCAATTATTTCCACATTAGAGATTAGAAAGTGAAGGAGAGATTTAGTAGCTTGCTCCCCAATCGACTTCTGCTTAAATGTGGAGTCAAGGACAATGGGCCAGGTATTTATTTGCTCCTGGCTGTTTTCCTAGTAAGGATTGCATGTCAGGGGTCTGGATATAGAATGTAGCAAGCAAGGCGCTTGTCTTGTGCATGGATGACCTTAATCCGATCCCCAGTACCACCTATGGTCCCCGAGCACTGCTGGGAGTAATTTTGAGCACAGCTGGGTGTGGCCCCCAAACCAAAACTCAAAACCAAACAGAACAATGTCTCAAATAAGCTAATAAAATATGGGCCGTGGGGTCCGGAGAGATAGCACAGTGGTGGCAGGTTTGCCTTGCATGAGGCTGACCCGGGAGGGACCCGTTTTGAATCCTGACACCCATATTGTCTCCCAGCCTGCCAGGGGCGATTTCTGAGTGCAGAGCCAGGTGTAATCCCCAAGCACCGCTGGGTGTGACCCAACAACCAATTAATTAATCAATCAAATAAAGTTTAAATAAAAACATGGGCCATGGCTTGATGGCAGAGCACCTGCCTTGTATGTGGTAGGTCCCAAGTTCGAATTCTATTATCATTAAGAAAAACAACAACCTAACAAACCGCCTTTGTTTTTTTAATTCCTTTAATTTATTTTATCTTCTTTTTTTTTTTTTTTTTTTTTTGGTTTTTGGGCCACACCCGGCGTTGCTCAGGGGTTACTCCTGGCTCTCTGCTCAGAAATAACTCCTGGCAGGCACGGGGGACCATATGGGACACCGGGATTCGAACCAACCACCTTTGGTCCTGGATCAGCTGCTTGCAAGGCAAACACCGCTGTGCTATCTCTCCAGGCCCTTATCTTCTTTTTTAATCTTTTTTAATTCCTTTAAATTTTAAACTTTATTTAAAAAAGAATTTTATTGGCTTATCAATATTACTTAACCTCTAAAGTACAGCTTCATGCTTTGCTTTGCACCTCATGGTGCATGCCACAACGGTTCAAATGACAGTTGGATGCCATTTATACCACTGCCTTAGTCTTTCTACTTCCTCTTCCCAATGTTGACTACCTACTTTGGTAACCAACATACTTTCCAGTTAACTCTTCTATTTCTTTTTGCTGTTGTTGTTGCTTTTTGGGCCACACCCGGTGGTGCTCAGGGGTTACTTCTGGCTCTGAGCTCAGAAATCACTCCTGGCAGGTTTGGGGGACTATATGGGATACTGGGGATGGAACCCAGGTATGTCCCAGGTTGGCTCCATGCAAGGCAAATGCCCTGGCGTTGTGCTATCACTCCGGCCCCTAACTCTTCTATTTCTAAATTTTCAAATGAAGAATGTTATGCTTGAATTTTTAAATGAGATTTAAAAAATTATTTGTTTTGGCAATGTGAGGAATTGAACCTAGGGCCTTGTACATGCAAGTAAGAGCTCTAATGCTGAGCTCTATTTTTACCTTATGGGATTAAAAAAAAAAAAATCAAACTTTGGGGTCCGAGTGATGTCACAGTGGTAGGGTGTTTGCCTTGCACATGGCTGACCCAGGACAGACTATGGTTCAATCCCCTAGCATCCCATATGGTCCCCCAAGCCAGTAGTAACCCCTGAGTGTCACTGGGTGTGGCCCAAAAAACAAAATCCAAAAAAAAAAATCAAACTTTGTGGGGCTGGAGCAATAGCACAGTGGGTAGGAAATTTTCCTTGCACATGGCTGACCTGGGTTCGATCCTTGGCATCCCATATAGTCTCCCGAGCCTGTCAGGAGTAATTTCTGAGTGAGGAGCCATGCATAACCAAGCCCTGCACCCCCCAAAAAAAACAAAATGAAATTTCTGGCTCTATGAAAGAGGAAGACCTTATGTCTTTTGCTCGACTTTCTTTTTCCCTCTCCATTAATTCTTTCTACCCTCTCTCTCACTGAAGAAGTTCCTCAGATGTGTTTTCTCCTTTGAATTACCTTCTGTCCTGATATTAATGCCTCTAGTCCTAAATTCTTCTTCTTTTTTTTTTTTTGGTTTTTGGGCCACACCCAGTGATGCTCAGGGGTTACTCCTGGCTATGAGCTCAGAAATCGCTCCTGGCTTGGGGAACCATATGGGACACTGGGGATCGAACCTAGGTCCATTCTGGGTCAGCTGTGTGCAAGGGAAACGCCCTACTGCTGTTCTAGCACTCTGGCCCCTAGTTCTAAATTATTCTAACAAATTATCACACATTCTAGATCTAAGTCCCAATGTGACAGGGAGAACTGGGCAACTAATATAAATCAACCTAAAACCAACTCTTGTTCAAAAAAAAAAAAAATCAGTATTTTTCCTACTGACGTATCTTTATTCACCAAAGCTTCAGAACTCGCTTAGATTGTCCTTTCGTAAGGAATAATGCTTCTCATACCTGTAGAGGTTAATATCTGCGAATGATTTGCTATTATTGATGGCGAACACACAGAGGAAGCCTTCTCCTGTCCTCATATATTGGTCTCTCATGGCGCTGTACTCTTCTTGGCCGGCTGTGTCCAGTATGTCCAACAGACAGGTTTCACCATCTATAACCACTTGTTTTCGGTAAGAATCCTAAGGGCATGGAGGAAGGGGCATGGGGAGCAAGAAGAGAGGGAGAGTCCGATTTTATTAAAAAACGCAGAATGGGGGGGCGGGGAAAAAATCATAGAATGGGGGCCAGAAAGATAGCATGGAGGTAGGGTGTTTGCCTTGCATGCAGAAGGACGGTGGTTCGAATCCCAGCATCCCATATGGTCCCCCTAGCCTACCAGGAGCCTTTCTGAGCATAGAGCCAGGAGTGACCCCAAAACAAACAAAAACCAAAAACCAAAATAACAAAAAAAAAAATCACAGAATGTGCAACACTATCCCTACAGCTAAATAAGAACCAACTGAATTCTTTCTCTTTCTCTCTGGCTATTCCCAGAAATTGCAAATATGTAATTACAGAAGGATTCAATATCATCATGAAAAAACACTCCCAAACATTTTATGTTCTTAGTAAAGAAAATAGGATTCTTTTGTCCTGGGCGGCGGGGGAACTATGGTAATGTAAAAGCCACTCTTACAGCTGTGAGAATACTTAAATTTCTGTGTATTTTATGAAGGCATAAATTACTTGAGTTGCTTATTGTACATACCAATTATAACCAGGACTCTGGTGTCTTTGTTGAAGACTGAATATACTTAAAATACCCAACGGCGTCAGAGAAATAGTACATTGGGTAGGGCTCTTGTCTTGTACATGGCCAGACAGGTTTTAATCCCTAGCACACCATATGGTCCCCTGAGCCCTGACAGGAGTGAATCTTTGAGCAGAGTAAGCATGGAGCGTAGCAGGTATGATGGCCCAAAAACCAAACCAAAATCAACCAAAAAACAAACAACAACAACAACAAAAAGATAGTATGATATTAATACCCAAAGACAATAGCGACAAGAGCCAGGAGGGCCAGTCCACGGTAGGAAGCTTGCCACAAATAGTGGGGGAGTGCAGTTAGGGCAGAGAAGGGACCACTATGACAATGACGGTTGGAAACAATCACTCAGACAAGCAAGATCTGGATGCTGAAAGGAGATAAAGTAATATGTGATATCCTTTTAGTAACAATATTGCAAACTGGTGTCTAAAAGGGAAAAAAAGGAAGGGAAAAAAACAAGAGAAAGAAAAAGAGAAGAAAAATCTATATTACAGAGGGAGGCAGGGGAGAAGGCGAGAGGGAAACTGGGGACACTGGTAGTGGGAAATATAAACTGGTGAAGAAGATGGATGTTGGACACTGTATGACTGAAAATCATAAATGACTTTGTAACTATATTTCATGATAATTCAATTAAAGAATTTATTTATTACAAATACTCACAAGGGGCTAGAGAGAGAGCACAGTGGTCGGGCATTTGCCTTGCATAAAGCCAATCCAGGTTCGAATCCTAGCATTCAGTATGGTCCCCCATGCCTGCCAGGAGCAATTTCTGAACACACAGCCATGAGTAACCCCTGAGTGCAGCTGGGTCTGACCCCCCACAAATACTGAAAAAATATTATTCTCTTTATGACAGATTAGAGCTATGAATAGTATCTAATTCCTAAGGCGTCCAGATAAGTTTATTCCTGATAGACAGAACTGCACATAAAAAAACAAAACAAAACAAAACCTATCAGGGGTCGGAGAGATAGCACAGAAGTAGGATGTTTGCTTTGCATGCAAAGGCAAAAAAACAGGATGGACAGTTATTTAATGGCATCCCATATGGCACCGCATGCCTGCCACAGTACCTCTGAGCGCTGCCAGGTGTGAACCAAAAACTAAAACAAAACAAAACAAAAACACAACTTTCAGGGTTCAGAGAAAGTCCAGTGGATAGGATATTTGCCTTGCATACGGCTGACCTGGGTTCAATCCCTGGTATCCTATATGGTCCCTTGAGCCCACCAGGAATGAATTCTGAGTGCAGATCCAGCAGTAACTACTGAGGACCGCTGGGTGTGGCTCCAAAACAAAAACAACAACAAAAAACTTTCTGTTGGATTTTAAGGCAAACATCTACTTGTTGTTTAGTCCTAGAAATGTAATTGAAAAAGAATGTCTTGGGCCGGAGAGATAGCACAGAGTTAGGGTGTTTGCCTTGCATGCAGAAAGTCGGTGGTTCGAATCCCGGCATCCCATATGGTTCCCCGATCGCTAGGAGCAATCGTAGAGCCAGGAGGAACCCCTGAGTGCTGCTGGGTGTGACCCAGAATCAAAATACAATTTTTCTTCCCATTTAGGAAAGATCTTGTTCCAGATGGAATGTGACCTAGCTGTGTGTTGATTAGTCCCTCATGGTGGGATTAGGTCATATCTCTGCAGGTCAGTAATATGCAATTTCAAACTCACAAATTCAGTGTCAAAACATCCTTGTAGCATGACCATCCCATATGGTTAAGAAAATACAATTCTTATTAAAAAAAAAAAAAGAAAATATAATTCTAAATATAGCTTTTAACAAATTTACAGTTACAAAAGTCAGAAAAGTGGTGAGGCATGTGAAGGAATTACAGACTGAAAGAGCTCACAGGAGAACTGTGAGACAAGGGAAATAGTCTTTTTTTTTTTAATCTGGGTACTGACTACATATAAGTTTCAAATTTCAAGTCACTGAAGGGCCAAGAAGACAGTACGAGTGGCAGATTACTTGCCGTACTTGTGAAGAGGTTCAGAGTTTAAACCCTGGCACCGCATGACCCCTGGGGAACTTCTAGGTATAACCCTGCCTGTTATCTTAGCACTCCTAGGTATAGCACCTATGTAAAAAAATTAAAAAAAATTTTTTCACTAATGAATGAGACCAGAGAGTTAGTACAGTGGACGGAGCGCTTGCCTTGATTGCAGCCAACTCAGGCATTTTTTTTGTTTTTGTTTTTGTTTTTGTGTCACACCCGCCAGCGCTCAGGGGTTACTCCTGGCTCTATGCTCAGAAGTTGCTCCTGGCAGGCTCAGGGGACCATATGGGATGCCGGGCTTTTGCATGCAAGGCAAATGCCTTGCCTCCATGCTATCTCCTCGGCCTGCAGCCAACTCAGGTTTGATCCATATGATTATCCCCTGAGCACTGCCAGGAGTAACCCAAAAGCATTATACTGGGTGTGACCCCAAAACCCAAACTAAACTTCAAATTAAATTTCATTAAGAAAGCTGGAGAGAGTATAGCAGGTAGGGTGCTTGCCTTACATGGAGCTTATCTAAGATCAATCCCCCACACCCTATATGGTCCCGAGACCCACAAGGGTGAACCCTGAGAAAAAAGTCAGGAAGGAGTAAACGCTGAGCACCGCTGGGTGTGACTCAAAAACAAAAAATAAACAACCCCCCCAATCTATAAATCTATAAATATAAATAAAACATTTATAAATTGGATAAAGTTACCCAATCAATTAATTACTAAACCTAATCTATAATATAAACCCCCCCACAAAAACAGATAACAGAACCTATAAAGGTAATTATTTCTAACCAGTAAGTATAATACCTATAGGCAATATTTATGTAGTGTTCTTCTATGATCAAAAAGTTATAAAGCATATTTTATTGCTTAAACATTCCTGTGGTAGGAAGGACAAGCTAGGGTTGTCATGAGAAAAATGATGCTCAGAGATATTATGATTTGCATAATGTCACATAAACAAAGGGCAAAACCAGGCTGGAATCTAAGGCACGTTGACTCTTCTATGGTCTTTGCTACTTCATCTAGCAAAAGTATATGAACAGAGTAGGAGTTATAGTGCAGCAGGTAAGGCACTTGCTTTGCAACAAAACTGCTCTAGGGTTGATCCCCAGCATCCCATATGGTCCTCTGAGCCTACCAGGAGTGATCCCAGAAAGCAGAGCCTGGAGTGAGCCCTGAACACCACTGGGTGTGGCCTAAAAAAAAAATTCACTTAAAACCTTGTCCTCTGAATCCTTTATCTCCTAGCTTTGCACAGAGTACTTAACTACCTCCAGCCTGTGTTTATTACCGAGTGATTTTACTTCAGCACTGAGTTTTCAAGCTTACTATTTATTAAAGAATTGTAAGCGATTGGACTGGTGAAGGGGGGTGTTCTTTTTATGACTGAAACCCAACTACAATCATGGATGTGATCATGGTAAAAAAAAAAAATTGTAAGCGGGCTTGGAGAGATAGCATGGAGGTAAGGCATTTGCCTTGAATGCAGGACAGTGGTTCGAATCCTGGCATCCCATATGGTCCCCCAAGCCTGCCAGGAGCTATTTCTGAGCGTAGAGCCAGGAGAAACCCCTGAGTGCTGTCGGGTGTCACCCCCAAACAAACAAACAAACAAGAAAATGATAAGCATTTTAGAAAATCAGCCCTGATAGAAACGAACAAGCATGTTCCGGAAAGTTGCTGGTACCAACAATCCTAATAAGGTGGCTCTCTATTTTCTCTCCCAAACACTCCCTAAGCTCAAGATTAGCCAGAAGGTAGGGGGCCAGAGAGAGAGGATGGGTTACTGGACCCCCCAATGGACCTCCTCACCTCGATGGTGGGATCATATTCATCCACAAAGTGGTTCTGAATGAGCTGGATCGTCAGAGCGCTTTTCCCAACGCCACCTGCTCCAACCACCACCAGTTTGTACTCGGTCATTTCACACCAGCGAGAACCTGTGTGTGTTGGGGGGTGGGGGGAAGAAAGCAGGTAGGGTTAATCTATGGGCTTTGATCACCTGATCGTATCTTAGGATCAATGAGAATAATTTATTGGTTCAAATTCCAAGTCACTGCAGGGTCAGGAAGACAGTTCGAGTGGCAGGCAGATAGATCCCTTGCCACTTCCACTTGTGAAGAGGCCCAGTTTCATCCCTGGCATTAAAATGCATGACCCCCCATCCCTGGAGCACTTCCAGGGATGACCCTGCCCTGCTATCCTAGCAATCCTCTAGGTATATAGCAACCTATGTCAAGGAAAATTTTAAGATCGACGTCTTCCTTTCATTCATTAATTCTTTTCTCTTATTCTTTTTCCTTTCTTTCATCCAACAAGAAAAAAATTTAAAGTATTATTTTTCACTCATGGATGGGGCTGAAGAGCTAGTTAATACAGTGGATGGGGCGCTTGGCTTTGAATTGCAGCCAATTCAGGTTGGATCCTGTAGGATGAATCCCCTGAGCACTGCCAGGAGTAACCTCTCTGCATTATTGGGCAGGTGTGACCCCCCAAAACATAAACTAAACTTCAAAACCAATCAGATGTCATGAAGGAAGCTGGAGAGAGGAGTAAAGCAGATGGTTCGTCCTGTCGGTTCTATGCAAAGAGGCGGGTGTCAGAGATCCACCCAGCAGGGGCCCAGGGGGGCCTTGGGGAGGATTTCCAGGGGCGTTGCAATTCCTTTCCTTCTTGGGGCTCAGTCCCCCCATGTCTCTGGGCCAGGCCTGCCTGGCTTTGGGGTCTGGGTCTTTCCATCCCGGCCTCCTTGTGCCATGCAGGCGCTCGGGGCACGCTCGCCCTGCGTCCTGGGAGTTTCCTTCCAGGATTTTCCAGGGGGGTTAACTGACTGACTAACCGATCGACCCCCGGGCCTTTGTCTCGGCGGGCGGGCGGGCGGGCGTGCGCGCGCGCGCAGACAGACCCCGCTCTGGGTTTCCCGTGTTGGAGGGGGGGTAAACAAGAGGCTTACCTCGGCCCGGGACGCCTCCGTGGCGGACGGGCGGGAGAGCGGCGGACTCTGCAGGCGCAAGAAGGAAGCAGCGCCCGGATCCGCCATGAACGGGCCCCGGGAGGGAGCGGCACTTCCGGCCCCGCCCATGACGTCATCGGCCCGCGCCCGGCCGCCCCGACCTCGGGGGGCGTGGCCTCGTCGGGGTCACGTGGCGTCGGCGCGTCACATGGCCGGCTCCGCCTCGCTCCCGCCCCAGGAATGCAAAAGACCAAGGGCTGAGTGTGGATTGCTGGGACGCTTGCTGCTCTCCCTCCCCCAAAATAAAAAGCTTTATTCCAACTTCCATTCTTTTCACCAGAACACAGAACTGATACAAGAAAATGCAAAAATATATAAAATGAAAAAATATATAAATTTATAGAACTATATTATAAATTATACATATATATAATTTGTAATTGTATTAACTATCATAATTATATATATAAATTTAAGTACATAAAAATTTAAATTGTTTTCATGGTGTACAAAGACAAAACAGGGAGGGAAGGAGCTCCCCATCCCTGGGGCCTATCCCCTGGTCCCCCAGATGAGAGGAAGGAGTTTAGTCTTCCTTCCTTCAGTTCCCGCCCCACCCCGGGAAAGGCCTGGGAAGGGGGCGCCAGATGCGGCCAATCCCGAGACTGAGAAGCCAAGAAGAGATCAGACCCATTCTTCACCGTGATGTGAATGGAGAAGGAAGGGACTGAACAAGAGAAGCAGCTATGCAATGGGGTGCAAGTGCCTGCAATCTCACCTCCTCACAGGGACGCAGAAACCAGGACAGCTGCTTATATATAAAAACAACAAGATTCGTTTCAGGCACAACTTTTTTTTTATTTTTTATTTAATTTTTTTTTGTTTGTTCGTTTGTTTGTTTTGTCTTGAAATCAGTAAAAGAAATCGGGTTCCTAGAAGCTGCAGTGGTCTAAGCAGCAGCAAGTTTGTGCATTCGACCTTTTTTGTTGTTGTTGGTTTAAATGTGTTCGATTAGCACATTGCTGGCACACCTCATTTGCATGAAATTCTGCACCACACAAACTAATTGTAGTAAAGTCACGCCCCACCCCGCCCGCCCCAGGGACAAAACAAAACCACCCCTATCCTTCCGAAAAATTCCCAAACAAACCCAAACCTGCTTTGTAAGAGAATTTTACTGAAATCCAACCAAACTTCGAGAAGTGGACTGTGGCAAAATTATAAATGAAAAAATAACATTTTTTAACATTTGGCCATCAACTGAAGGAAATGGTTTGTCTACACAAATTCTTGTAAAATGTTTAAAGGTTACATCGTCTACCCTCAAATGGTCCTCAGACTTAAGCATACCGAACAGGAAAGAAAAGGAGAATGCAACTGAGTGCTAAGGCAGAACATTTTGCCAGAAGTAATGAAGGTAGAGTATATCTACGTATTTAGCGAGTGCAGAATTTCATAGGGCCAACAAAATAACAGTCTCTATTTTCATTGACACAGGCGAAGTGAATCTTGCAATTACCAGTTGCGTTATATGCACCAAATAAAGCTCCTAAAATTGATACTAGAAGGCGCCACCTTAAGTTTTCCAGGCTGCAACTGTGCATAATTTTAAAATGGTTTTCTTAAATTTATTTATTTTTTTTTAAACATAACACGAGGAAGGTGTTAAAACTGGTGTAATAGCTCAATAGAATAAGTATTCCAGATTTTGGGAGGGATGAAGGGGGAGATATTCAGAACCCTTCACCAGAATCCCCCCAACTTGATCATAGTGGATTAATGATGTGCTTTGTGGATGTGGTTAGTCAATGACACCAGCTTGACGGATCTTTCTTTCTGCACCAAAACCCTGTGAAGAGAAAAAAAAGGGACATTAGCGACCTGCGTGCACAAAAACTGCTACATACATTCCCTCGACCGCACAAGAGCATGGCTTGGCTTCCATGTCGTAACTGCTTTTTATCTGTGCTGAGCCCTGATGATACATTCATTGCCTTGAAAAAGTAGAAGCAGGGGACAAGCCTCAAGAAAAGGAAATGTGCTCTTTGCTAAAGTGTGGTTCAGCACAAGAGATGAAACAATGATAAGGAATTCTAATCTATGAGCAAGTAGCAAATTACTCAGGGCAGGCTAGTCCACTCGTTTGTCGTCACAAAACTTAGAAGCTCCCATACCATGGAATTGTCTGGTCCCCTGGGCTGACGAAGGACCATTAGGCGAGGAGCACTGGCATCGTCCAGCGTGATGTTCTTCAACCGATTAACCAACCGATCAGGTCTCGGAGCCGCAACAGCCTTGGGGCCCTCGCTGCAAGAAAACCCAGAGTCATGGGGAGGAAGAAAGCAAGGCCTTGCAAATGGCTATGTCTTTGATCTATGTCCAGATGACTCACTTTCAATAAGGGGGACTCTTGCCTCGGCTCGCAAGACATAGGACCCGAAAGAAACATTTGGATCAGAGACCCACCCAAAAACAACAACAAAACTCACCAGACTCGCCAAACGTTACAGGCGCTGCACTTGCCAGTGCGCTGATTCAGGATCACTGAGAATTCCACTTCGTCTCCGGCCTGGAGCTCAATGCCATCCTGCACTTCTTTCACGTGGAAAAAGAGCTTCTTGCTATCTCCTACTTCATAGTTAATGAAGCCAAACTAAGAAACAAGCAAAAGGTATCTTGCAGTCCCACATGCTTTGAATGAAGCACAACACCTGACCCTGACAGAAAGGAAGAGTTAAGAGGCCAGTGCCATAGGACAGCGGGTACAGCATTTGCCCTGCATGTGCCAATCTGGGTTTGGTCCACTGGAGTTTGATCTTCAGCACGCCATGTGATCTCGAGTCCAGGAATGATCCATAAACTTGACTAGGAACCACCACCCCTGGGCACTTCTGGGTGTGGTCCCCAAAACAAAATACATACTCCCCGAAAAAAACTTAAAGAGTATCAATACTGGACGCTCCTTTTCAACTACTTGTACTAACCTAACATCATACGGATTGGGAAAGTCAAATTCCCACCATGATCCTATTACTCAGCTAATGAAACAATAGTGCCTTGCACTTTTCCTACATTATGTGAACAGTTTCTTTTCTTTTTTTTTGGGGGGGATGGGGGAGGCGTCACACCTGGTGGCGCTCAGAAATCGCTCCTGGTAGGCTCGGGGGACCATACAGGGAATCAAACCACCATCTGTCTGTCCTGGGTTGGCCACAAGCAAGGCAATCGCCCTACCACTGTGCTATAGCTCTGGCCTCTAAATGGACTTTTTTTGTGAATTGTTTCTTAATTAAAAGATAAATAAAAAAGATTACAAAGCTGGTGCCTGAAAAGAATTGAACATTCCCTCAAAAGAAAGTTCACAGGAACCTCAATAATACCTTCCCTGTGAGTATCGGTGAAGAATTTTGTTTTGCCCCGAAGTTGAGTTACTACAGCCTTCTACATATGTCCTTTCTGTGTGACCTAAGAAATAAGAAACTCTAGTCTAAGGTACAGAAAAGCCCACTCTCTGAAAATCTCCACTCCAAACTCATCCTATTTGTGTTAGCTACAGATATCCTTTTCACGATCTTCTTCTTCAAATGTCCCATCCATTTATGGTTGAGGCCACACCACGCAGTGCTGAGAGGCCCACAAAACGAGATTTAAGAGTGGGGAAGACTGAACTTCCTCTACCTGAGCTATCCACCCTCTTTACATTTTGTCTACAATGAGTTTTCTTCATGTTTAATTCTTTTCATCCCCCCCTTATTTTGGGGGCTTAGGACACACCTCCTCAAGGGGTTACTCCTCGAAGTGTTTGGGGGACTGGCGTTTGCTATACATAAACCAAGGGCCTTAAACACCATATAATCTCTCAGACCCTAAGTATTTAACTTTTATCAGAGCTGGAAAGATCATTTGCCTTGCATGCAGTCCACTCTGGTTTGAATGTTTGTTTGGCTTCCCTGCAAAGCTGACAAAGTGACCCCAGAGCACAGAGCCAGAAATAGCACATGATGTTGGAGCGGTCCCCAAACCTAAAATAAAACCTTACACCAAGAAAAATAAATATAGAATATCAAAGGTAATCCATTGGTTAAGAAGAAAAAAGGGCAGCTCAAACTTATGTTCTCTCTTGAACACATATCTTGCTTCTTTTGTCTGTTTTAAAGTTCAACCCTCGTTAAAAAAAAAAAAAAAAGATTTTTGGCAACAATTCGTGTTATCAATTTTAATAAAAAGAGCAAGCCCCTATCAGGAGTAATCCCTGAGCACAATGCCAGGAGCACGCCAGGAATAATTCCATCCATTTTTTTTTCTTGGGCCACACCCAGTGATGCTGAGGGGTTCCTCTTGGCTATGCACTAAGAAATCATTCCTGGCTTAGAGGACCATATAACACACCAGGGGATCGAACAGCAATCTGTCCTAGGTTAGTGTGTGCAAGGCAAAGGCACTATCCTTGCGCAACTTCTCCAGCCCCTGGGATAATACTACTTACCTGATCTTTCACACACTCCACTGTGGCCCTACGCAGGGGTGTGATATTGTAGGCCATAGTCTGTGCATTTTGGCCCAGAACACACAATTGAAACTTGACACTCTCCCCTTTTTGCAGGCAATCCCCTTTGTTGGCCATTCCAACTATGCCAAATGGGTAGACTTCACCTTTCATATCTCCTGTGAAGAGAAACAGATATCAAGTCAAAAAGTGATTATTTTACTGCTAACTATGTAATGATCAAACTAAATTTGTTAGCTGCAAATGATTATGACCCCTTTAGCCTCTTCGTTTGTTTTTGGGCTACACCTGGCAGTGATCAGGGGTCATTTCTGGCAGTGCTTGGGGACCAAATGAAATGCTGAAGATGGAGCCCGGGTTGGCCACATGCAAAGCAAACCTGTGCCATCACTCTAGCCCCCTATTCCTTTAACTTTTAATAAATCAAAAAAAGTAAGGAAAGACCACGAATACTTAAGCTCCAGTGAAATCCTAAATGCTACATACTACCTTGGAACAAACAAGAATGTGTAGGTTTCATTATTACCTGATAGATTTCAGGTCAAAGAGGCAGAAGAGGAGGCAAAACTGACCTGAATGGCTTCTGAGAAAACTCATTAATAAAGTAAATATCTAAAATACAACGAACTATGAAGTTGTATTAATCCTAGTTAACAAGGGTCAGAGCAGATATAATGACCAACGAGGGTTTGATCCCTGAGAATCGCCAGAAGTGAGCACACAGAGCCAAGAACAAGCCCTGAGCACTGCCACGTGTGACCCCAAACCCAAATCCAAAAAAATCCGGGCAACTGTGAATATGTGATGATCACACAATTGCCATGGAATGGTTGTTTTTAAATTTCTTTGGTTTGGGTCATACCCGGTAATGTTCAGTGGTTACTCTTGGTTCTGTGCTCAGGAATCACTCCTGGTGGGGTTGGAAGGGGCATGAAATCCTGGGGATCAAACCCAGGTAAGTTACATGTAGAACACTCTGCTACTTAATTACTCTGGCCCTATGAAGGATTATATTTTTTATTTAAAAAAAAAAATTTTTTTTTTGGGCCCAGAGAGATAGCACAGCGGCGTTTGCCTTGCAAGCAGCTGATCCAGCACCAAAGGTGGTTGGTTCGAATCCCGGTGTCCCATATGGTCCCCCGTGCCTGCCAGGAGCTATTTCTGAGCAGCCAGCCAGGAGTAACCCCTGAGCAACGCCGGGTGTGGCCCAAAAACCAAAAAAAAAAAAAAAAAAAAAATTTTTTTTTTTGGTTTTTGGGTCATACCCAGTGGTGCTCAGGAGTTATCCCTGGCTCTGTGCTCAGAAATCACTCCTGGCAGGTCCAGGGGACCATATGGGATGCAGGGAATCAAAGCTGGGTACGTCCCAGATCAAATGTGTGAACGATTTTTTTTTGAATGGTTATTTTTATCTTTTTTTCTTTTTCTTTTTTATAAATGGTTATTTTTAATGAGACTCTTGTTATAAGTCTACGTGAGTTTTTGATCAGCAGTCTTTAATGCATAACATAATTCTATACTGAACTCTTTTGTAAGGTGTAGAAATCAAGCATGGATGTGTGTTATTTTACTTTTGTACTGTTTTTTGTGGCACACCTGGTGACGCCCAGGGGTTACTCCTGGCTATACACGCTATCGCTCCAACCCCATATTTTACTTTCATTATTAAACCTGAAAACTAAAACTAACTGTGGAAAGTAGTGATTGGAACAATAGTACAAACAGGTAAGGCACTTGGCTGGCCTAAATTTTGATCCCTGCACTGCATATGGTTTCAGGAGTGATCCCTAAGTGCAGAGTAAGACCTGAACACCATCCGGGAGAGGCCCCCAACTACCCAAACACACACATACAAAAAGAATCCAGTAACGAGGGAAAATCAAACCTTAAACACTAAGATGATATTCTTTTTTTTTTTTTTTTTTTGGTTTTTGGGCCACACCCGGTGACGCTCAGGGGTTACTCCTAGCTATGCGCTCAGAAGTCGCTCCTGGCTTGGGGAACCATATGGGACGCCGGGGGATCGAACCTCGGTCCGTCTCCTAGGCTAGCGCAGGTAAGGCAGGCACCTTACCTCCAGCGCCACCGCCCGGCCCCGAAGATGATATTCTTACCTTCCTCCACAATCTCAATCATTCCTTGGTACTCAGTCTGTGTTGGATCCACACTCCTCAAGGGACGAATGACTTTACCAGAGTAGATGGTGGGGTCAGCTTCCTCAGTAATGCCATTCACTAGAAATGAAAACATTCCTTTCATTCATTTTAAACTCTACTGATAGGGAAAAATATATTAAAAATACGGGAAATTGAAATGAATATTTCCTGATTTAATAATGACGTATTCCTGGTATTCTGAATACGCTGACATTTTTCCCTTCCTCCAGTACGACATACAATTTATATGCTTAAAAATATTCTAAATAGGGCCCGGAGAGATAGCACAGCGATGTTTGCCTTGCAAGCAGCCGATCCAGGACCAAAGGTGGTTGGTTCGAATCCCAGTGTCCCATAGGGTCCCCCGTGCCTGCCAGGAGCTATTTCTGAGCAGACAGCCAGGAGTGACCCCTGAGCACCGCCGGGTGTGCCCCCCCCCCCAAAAAAAAAATCTAAATAGGGGCCGGAGAGATAGCATTGAGGTAAGGTGTTTGCCTTTCATGCGGAAGGACGGTGGTTTGAATTCCGGCATCCCATGGTCCCCCGTGCCTGGCAGGGGCAATTTTCTGAGGATGGAGTCAGGAGTAACCCTTGAGTGCTGCCGGGTGTGACCCAAAAGCCAAAAAAAAAAAAAATCTAAACAATAAAATTTCACATCTTACCTGTTGGTATATCCACTAAAATAAAAATCAGTAAAAGAAAATATTTAATTTCTTCACTGTTATAGCTGCAATAGTTAAGAGTATCTTGTCATTGTTTTTTTCAATTAAAGTAAATCTTTTGCTTTTCTTCCTCTGTGTATCACCACAATAAAGTAGGGGGATGGGTGGGGAGTAGAGAAAATATAGTCGGTAAGGAGATTTGCCTGCATGTGGATGACTTGGGTTTGATCCCTGGTACCACAAATGGTCTACCAAGCCTTGCCCAGTGATTCCTGAGCATAGCCAAGAGTAATAAGTAATAGGTGTGGACTGAAAGTTAACAAACAAATGGGGGCAGAATAATAGCACAGTGGGTAAGGTGTTTGCTTGCATGCAGCGAATCCAGGTTCATTCCTTGGTATCCCGTATTATATGGTCAGCTAGGAGTAATTTCTAATCACAGAGCCAGGAACAAACCCCTGACCACCACTGGGTGTGGTCTAAAAAGAACAACAGGGAAGAGGGAGAGGGAGAGGGAAGAGGGAGAGGGAGAGTAAAGGGGAGAGGGAGGGAGAGGGAGAGAACTTTCTGGCCCAAGAAAACAACAATTTCCTCAAGTTTCCAATATTTTTCACAAACCTCCCCCAAAAACCTTTTAGGGAAAAAACCATTCTATCTAGCCATGTGAAGGTGTCTATCTTGGTTTTTTTTTTTTTTTTTTATGTAAAGACACTCATTTAAAAAACAAAGCAAATGATCTACAGTATCTATAGTAGTGGCTCTCATATTCAATGTGTATCAGAGCTGCCAGAAGGATTTTGTGTAGAAGACTGCTCCTCCCAAACACGACTGGACTAGAGCAAAGGCTGAAGAAGCAGAAGTTACAAGAATTACCTGAGTGTGTCTTGTTCACTTTTTCTGCACTGACTTTGTTGCCTTTGCCCTTGGACAAGCTGTACTCAACCATGTCCCCCAGTTCCAGGCTATCAACATCACCAGAGAACTCACTAAAGAGAAAGAAAATGACACAAATAATTATCACAAGCATCAACAGGAGCAGTTTTTTTTGTTGTTGTTGTTGATGTTCACATATTCATTTAGTTTGTTTATGCAGAACAACACTATTTAAGCACATTATGCATGACACATTTAAACTTCACAAACTCCCTATGAAGAGTTGCCATTAACCTGAGCTTCAAGATAGTGAAGCTATAAGGAGGTTAATTTTATTTAGGGAGAAAGTAGCAGAGCTAAGTCAAAACTCAAACTGGTTTTAAAAACCAGAAGTAAGGTCTGAGCATCATTGGGTATGGCCACAAAAAAATCTTTTTTAGAGTACACATTTAATATCCAAGATATATAAAACACAAAGCTCAACAAGAATCTAGTAACTTTCATTTAAAAAAAAATAATAAAAGGAAAGTTGGGGCCAGAGAGATAGCACAGCGGTAGGGCATTTGCCTTGCAAGCAGCCAACCCAGGATCAACAGTGGTTTAAATCCTGGCATCCCATCTGGTTCCCCCTGCCTGCCTGCCTGCCTGCCTGCCTGCCAGGAGCGATTTCTGAACACAGTCAGGAGTAATACCTGACTTTGGACACATCTGTGCGCCGCCAGGTGTGGTCCAAAAACCAAAATCAAAAACAAACCAACCAACCACCTATACTGTTTGGAGCCAGAGATAGCACAGCGGTTGGGCATTTGCCTTGCACGCAGCCATAGTCAATCCAGGACAAATGGTGGTTCGAATCCCAGCATCCCATCTGGTCCCTCGTGCCTGTCAGGAGTGATTTCTGAGCACAGGCACAGACACATATGTAGCGCCTGAGCGCTGCTGGGTGTGACCCAAAAACCAAAGATAGACAAACAAAACCCCCCCACAAAACCTATACTATTAACCACTGTGATATATATAAAACATCAATGTGACTCTCTTAGCAGCATATAAAACAGCTTTCTTTCACTGAAGATTCCTTATTTAACATTTAATAGCTGATTAACTTTAGTATGTGTGATTACAAAAATCTTAGTATATGAAGTTTTAAATTAAAAAGATAACTGCTGGGGCCGGGCGGTGGCGCTGGAGGTAAGGTGCCTGCCTTACCTGCGCTAGCCTAGGAGACGGACCGCGGTTCGATCCCCCGGCGTCCCATATGGTCCCCCAAGCCAGGAGCGACTTCTGAGCACATAGCCAGGAGTAACCCCTGAGCGTTACCGGGTGTGGCCCAAAAACCAAAAAAAAAAAAAAAAAAAAAAAAAAAAAAAAAAAAAAAAGATAACTGCTGGGGCCAGCGAGGTGGCGCTAGAGGTAAGGTGTCTGCCTTGCAAGTGCTAGCCAAGGAAGGACCGAGGTTCGATTCCTCAGCGTCCCATATGGTCCCCCCAAGCCAGGGGCAGTTTCTGAGCACTTAGCCAGGAGTAACCCCTGAGCATCAAATGGCTGTGGCCCGAAAAACCAAAAAGAGATAACTGCTCTGCAATACTAAACGTTTTATCACCAAATAAATAGATGAATGAGAATTTCTAAGTTCCTAAGAGGCACGCTTCACCTGTAATGGAAAAAGATTTCCTTATCATGATTGGCTGTTTCAATGAATCCAAAATTATCCTTTAACGTTGCCACGTAACCCAAGAGCCTCTTGGAGTTGGAGTTACGACCTAAAAGCCGCACACAAGTTGCAATCTGCTGACCAGGTCTCTGTTTGTCACTAATACTAAATTCAACCTGTGGAAAATAAGGATGCTCGTAAATAACTTGTCATTCTCTTAACAAGATCCTAACTATAACTTAGTCGCCTAGAAATGTCTACCCAAATACCCTTAAAATTAATTTTAGCAAGACTAACACTTTACCACCTAGTTCCACTTTTCAGATTCATCTTTTGTTTTCCTTGTACACTCTTTAATTTTCTCTAAAACAGAAATATTGTGGGCTAAAGATATAGTATAATAGGTAGGGCACTTGCTTTGCCTGAAGTCAGCCCAGCCCAGACTTGCCCTGGCACCCCATGTGGTCTGGTCCCCCAAACCCACCAGGAAAAACCCCTGAGCAGAGCCAGGTGTGATCCAAAAACAAAACTAAAATAAAGTACAGCTACAAGAAAACAAGACAAACTAGTCTCTCAAATGAGCAGAATCATCTTGCCTTATCTCCTATCTGAGGAGAAGTCGAGCCTTCCACATCCTTGGCTTGAAAAGCAATGGTCAGTTTCACCCCACAATCATCATAAGCAATAATGCCATCCTCAGCTTCCTGCAGAGACAGAGAAAGAAATATTGTCAGCATACAGTGCTAAAAGTCTGGGCCAATGAGCTACTACTATCCTTATTTATTAGAATGGAATGCTACAGAAATTTTCTATCCCTAACATTAATAGATTTTCTGTATGAATCAAATGAGTTACTGTCCAAACTTGCTTTTTATTAGTTACTGTCCCAACTGGAACTTTTAGTATTTAGAACCTGATTTTAGTCACGGAGGCAAAGGTTGTTGAAACCAGGCAATACACCCACTTGATACTTCTCATAAACAAAAACAAATTTTTATCCAGGTAGATAAAGCTTACTTCTGCAGTCAGCTTATATATTGCTTGTTGGAAATTCCCACGGTTCCTCAGAGTAAATGTTCGCATAGAATTAATTTACGTCCCAACGTAAGAGAATTTAATTTGACAAAGGGTCTAGAACATTTCAGAGCTCTGCTATTCTGGTAAATTACTAGGTCAAAGAAATACCAATGTTTTCATTTAGCACTTAAATCACTGCTTCGTACCAGAACGAATGTGTCTTTAGAAGTTTAGGAAGAGTCTATTTATGCCAGGATGAATAGTGAACAAGGTACTGTACAGCATACATAAATTGAACCGTTTGAATTTGAGGGACATGAGTCTGCATGCCTGGCATCAAACCCTGGGCCTCAGACTAGGCTGGTACTCTATTACAGCTACATTTCTGGGCTGATCCTAACACTTTTTATAGTTTCAACTATCATTTCTGTATTAATACTTACATACCCCAACTCCAGATCTCATAACCAAACCAATTCAACACACTTCTTTTTTCTTTCAAAACCATTTATTGTTATATAAATATATTTATCAAACACAATTCATCAGACTTCATGCTAAGCATTTGATATTATAAAAATATGATTGTGAAAAAGTCACCTATAAAGTCACTCTTACTTTTGTTCTACATATTACAAAAATGTGAGGTTAAATAAACCCGGCCAAGATCACACAATTAGTGAAAAATGATGGTGAGTTTTACTGTTCCACTTTCACAGTTCTGCACAGAAATTTAATCTTCTGTGAAACCATATACTGCTTTCAAAGAAAACCCTGAACATTTTTACCTGTGCCTCTATATTGTGAGAATTGTCCTCACCTATTAAATCTTAATACTGAAATCATTCCAAGTTCTTCTTCTAAGTTCTTCTAGGTTAGGAATTTCACTACAGCTCTCACTGATCTTTTATGGGAACAGTTTATATTTGGTATGAACTGAGAGACCAGATGCCACCCTCTTATTTATGAGAGAAGCAGGTTTGTCCTGTATAAGTCCATGTGTACTCAGGGATCATTAAATCAATGCGTATCAACCATTTTTGACCCCTGGCCTCTTTCTGGTGGTTTCCTTCCTGTGGCGAAGCCCCTGTCTTCCACACATTGGATATTCCTAAGAATATCCTGGGAACCAACAGGGGCCACTGGTCCCTGGTTGAGAACGGCTGCCCTAAATCGCACACAGATTTTTAATTAAAATACATGGGTAAACACGCCCTCTCCACAAATTTTCCAAGGATCAATTCTGTATCACTTTATATATAAGCAGTTCTTGACAAGGGGGTGACCCGGAGAAATTTGGTAGAAGTAAGACATTTCTGGCTTTCATACAGGGAGAGGGCAGGAAGAGAGATAATGACCTCTGGTTTTGATGATAAAGGACAGTTACATACTACAAAGCACAAAATAGTTGATAAATACCCCGATTCCTGACTGCAAATACAGAATTATCCAGTCCAAAATGTCAGTGCTGAAGATAAAAGAATACACCAATAACCTTCCTTTACTTAACTGTAGAGAATCCTGAAAATGACACTACGCAATGCTTATGTAGACAGTGACTGCCTTTAAGCACAAAAAGAATAGAGCTAGAAAAATCATTCAGGGTGTAAACTTACCTTTTCTTTGCCTTTATTTGGGCTAGTGGTTTTAGGATTGGAAAAAGTGGCTTCTTTTTCTACAGTGCCCAGAAAATGATGATCTGAATGGGAATGGAATGAAACTGTGCCCTTGGGAAGTTTTTTAATCCTAATAGCATGATTTCTTTGGGCAGACAGCATATCCTACAAATGATAAACAGAAGTAACTTTAAACTAAAACAGCAGCATCAAGGAAATCCCAAATACACCCTTAAAAGTTACTCACAGGAACCACAGTAAACTCAACCTCATCTGCTATATGGAGCTGGTTCCCATCCAGAATTTCACTGAAGTGGAAGAACATACGAGCATCACGATCTACACACTTGATGAAACCGAAACCATCTCTCATGGCAGCAATTACACCCTGAAACCCAAATGAACAGTCACTGGCTTTGTAATGTTAGGACATCGTTAAGCCTGGAAGCAACAATAGAAATTCTATCAAAGGGGCCAGAGAGATAGCAGTGATAGGGCATTTGCCTTGCATGTGGCCAACCCAGGATAGACAGTGGTTCGATTTCTGGTTTACCATATGGTCCCCTACGTCTGCCAAGAGAGATTTCTGAGCACAGAGACAGGATGTAACCCAAAACAATGTAACCCTGAGCACCACCGGATGTGACCCAAAAACCAAAAAAATAAAAAAAGAAATTTTGTACAAAAGTTACGGGGCTGGAGTGATAGCATAGCAGACAGGGTCTGCCTTGCACGGAGAGACCACCCTGACATCTCATATGGTCCCCGAGTCTGCCAGAAGTGATTTCTAAATGCAGAGCCAGGAGTAACTCCTGAGTGTCGTCAGGGATGGTCCTACACCCTCCCCCCAAAAAAACTTTGTTATCAAAGTTTAAATATAAATTCATTGCCCTTAATAAAGTAAATTTATTTTACTTTATAAAAGAATACCTAAGCAGTTGTCTAGAGGCTCCTCAGATGCCACTGACCAATAACTTTACAGAAAAGGCTTTATTTAAATATAGGGTCCAGCAGAAGAATTAGAAAGCTGATGCTTTGTTAAACTTTGAATGCAGGAGCCCAAAAGTTCGGTCCCAATTACACATGATCCCAAGAGCTCCCAGGGAATCACTTTAGTGCTGGGAAGAACATCCATGTATGGCAGGGAGTGGCCACAAAACAAATCCAACAAAATAACCAAACATTCAAACTTTCTCAATTATGTCAACTTGATAGCATCATTTTAGAGAACAATAAAACTGAAAATGTTCAACAATTTCTGGGGCGGGAGACACAGCACAGCGGTAGGGCATTTGCCTTGCATGCAACCACTGATCCAGGAGTGACTCGGTTTGATTCCCAGCATCCCAGCCTGTTAGCAGCAATTTCTAAATGCAGAGAGCCAGAAATAACCTCTGAGCGCCGCTGGGTGTGGCCCAAAAACCAATGAATGAATCAAAAAAAATAAAGTTTAAAAAAAAATCTATTTCTTCAATGCACACAGATCTATGGAACCAGAAGTATTAATTCCAGGAATTACTGAAAACCTATACAACATACCGTAATTAGTCTACTTTGAGAATTAGACTAAAAGTGACGTTAGTATAATTCAAGAATTGTATGTGAATTTAGGTATAGAAAGAACTTAAAATTTAGACCTGAGGAAGATGTGCTATGGGTAATAAGTCCCCAAATAAATTAAATGTAAACTACCTTTGAGTGATCAGATATAAAACTTGTTCGAGGATCATAATAAAGCTATGCCTCTACATACACCCACTTAAAAAAGTATCTACAAGTCCTACAGAAAAAAAACAAAACCTGGGAGCCGGAGCATTAACACAGCAGTAGGACTTTTGCCTAGCATGCAGACAATCTGGGACAGACCAGAGTTCAATTCCAGCAACCCATATGGTCCCCAGAGTCTGCCAGGAGCGATTTCTAAGCCCAGAGTAAGGAGTAAGCCAAGCACTGCTGGATGTGATCTAAAAATCAAAACAACAACAACAACAACGAAAAACCAAAACTGACACCTGTTTGTCAAATCTAGTGTTACTTCTATGAACTTGTAAAACAATTCGGGAAAAATATTTTTCTAAAAATGTAAAACTGATTATTAAGTCTTTTTATATCTAATGGCTAAATAATCACCAACTCTCAAAAACAAAACAAATAGCCTTTGAAATAATTCTGAGACTGGGGCCAGAGCAATGGCGCAGCAAAGTAGGGCTTTTGCTTTGCATGTGGCTGACCCAGGATGGACCCTGGTTCGATCTGCCAGGGTCCCATAGGTCCCCTACCCCAGTTGCAATTTCTGAGTGCATAGCCAGGAGTGACCCCTGAGCATCACCGGGTGTGTCCCAAATACAAAAAAAAAAAAAAAGAAAAAGAAATAATTCTGAGAATTCTAATAAGATTTTCCCAAATTTATTTGAATGTAATTTGCAGAGTTAGATATCAAACTCAAAATGACACAATGTCTGTATTCTTAGGCAACTTTATAAGGTGACTACGCAATGCTGCTGCTGAATTTCCCACAGTATTACAATTTTATATTCAATAGTACACAAGACCCACTGTCTTGTAACATTCAACATTTACCATTTCTCTAGCTTCATTCGTGAACTGAAACGTATTTGATAGAACTTCTATGTTGGTTGCTCGCTCTAACTTGTCACGTCGGTCTGTTGAAATATTAAACCTGACGTGGTCTCCTTCCAGCAAGGTCACCTTGGATTTTGTATCTTTGTCTCCAAAGGGAAGTTCTTTAGGTATCACAAAGTCGACTTTGATGCGTCCTGGCAACGGGTCATTCTGATGAGAAGGAAAAACTATTTTAGCTGGAGATTTCTCATCCTCCCTAGTTCTAAGTCAAACAAGAAGAACACACAGCAAACCCATGTTATTTATAATGCACAATTCCCCAAAGGAAAAAAGGTGTTGTCAACAAAAGTCCAATTTGAAAATTTCATGTCCTATGGTCATATAACCGCTAACAGACAACACTGCTTAATTCTATATTCTGATACTGAGATTTTTTTTTTACAGAAAAAGTTCAGCCATTTACAGTTTAATTGTAAATGACAGTAACTGACAGAGGTCTCATTTTTCACAGCTAAATAAAAACAACAGAGTTAGAGGACAAAAGACCTTAATTATAACCATAAGGTTTTCTAATTTAACATGGGTTTTTCCCCTCTTCAATCATGATCTTAATGTGTTAAAACAAACAACAAAGATGGCGCCGTGTTTTCTCATTTAGCCATACCTATCGCCGTATTTTAATGGGCCAAGAAGAGAGTGGTAGAGCCCATGCCTGCACCATCAGACCTGCATAGACAGAGCAGGTCAAGCACCACTTGGTGCAGCCCTATTATAAAAGCACATTTAACTTTCATACAATTCCACCACCATAAAATCTCATCAAGTGAAATAAAATTTCTGTATGCAATGTTATTAGTGACGAGGCACAAGACTCCTGAAAAATACATTTTACCTGATTTTTACTGGGTACTTTTGGGATAACTTTGGTGACAGTTCCTTCAAAATGCTCAATGCTGATATCTTCAAAAATAACTGTTCCTTGAGGCAATAATCTGACATCTGTTGCAACTTCTTTACCCTAAATCAGTATGGAGAGAGAAGCCAGGTAATCTCAAGTGTTTTCTGCAAGTGTTAATATTTAATTCACTACTGATATTAAAAAAAAAAAAAAGTATCAGGGCCAGAGAGATAGCCTTTCATGCAGAAGGACAGTGGTTTGAATCCCAGTATCCCATATGGTCCCCCGAGCCTGCCGGGGGCGATTTCTGAGCATGGAGCCAGGAGGAACCCCTGAGCACTGGCGGGTGTGACCCAAAAAACAAACAAAAAAAAGTATCAATCAAGTCAAGAATCTTACATTTCTGTCTTTGATTGTGAATTCCACATCATCTCCAGGCTGTAAGGCTTCTAAATCACCTTTGAATTCACTATAGTGAAAGAATATCTCTTTTACAACATCACCTCTTTCAATAAAGCCAAACGCCTCCTAAAACAGAAACAAAAAACAGACCCCAAACCAGGAGTGAGTGTAATTTGTAAGACATACCTATGATTAGTTATACATTTAATTTCTTCATACCATTTTTAGACTAATATATTCAGTAAGTCTAATATTAGTATTATTAAGTGTCCCACTTTAAAGAAAATAATAAATCAGTGACCAAGGAATTTTAAGAAAGTATTATTCCAAAAGGGAAGTTGTTTGAATACAAAGATTTCAAATAGTCAAATCTGATGTTGCTTACCTTCATGGCACAAACTACTCCCTGACAGCGGGCTTGTTTCTTTTTCAACAGCATAATGTTACGAGCACTTACAGCACCAGTACTAAAACAGAATAAGTGGGTGGGAATGGTGGGGTCAAGGTGAGGTAGGGTGGGAAAAAAAATGCATTGACTTAGTCAGATATGAGTTTAAGGAAACAAGAACAACATAGCTTAGGGAATCTTCAAGAATTCTACAACAGCACTAAGAGCAAATATAGGGTTTATGATACTTGTGCTTTTTCATATGGCTCATATGCAAATTATTTCTTTTTTTTGTTGTTTGTTTTTTTGTGCCACACCCAGTGATGCTCAGGGATTACTCCTGGCTAAGTGCTCAGAAATTGCCCCTGGATTGGGGGGACCATATGGGACGCCAGGGGATTGAACCGTGGTCCTTCCTTGGCTAGCGCTTGCAAGGCAGACGCCTTACCTCTAGCACCACCTCACTGGCCCCTCATATGCAAATTTTGGCTCAAATTAATTAAGCATACTTATATAACTTTTATCTTAAACTATTAAAAACTGTGCCTTTATATGAATACCTAATTTTCTATCTACCTTGCCTTTTCCATAGCAATGAAGAAATTAAGATTAAAAAAATAAGTCACTGCTGCCAACAACTGGGCATCCACAATCTTTCGAATCTTTCAAGGTCATGAGGTTGAAGTCTTGCATGTATAAAGACCTGGGTTTGTTCCCTCCTCCTCACTCCAGCACTGCTGGGTGTAACCCCCCCAAAAGTGCTAGTAAGAGAAATTTGCTCTTTAAGAGCAATGGCATTCACCTTCACTAAAATCAGATAGAACATGTTGCCTATTGTTTTAGTATCCTCATCTGTGAGCAATAACAATGCAAAGCTGATTTCTCAAAGATGGCACAGATGCAAATTAACGTTTTAAAAATGGCAAAAACCATTAGTGTTATTGTTGAAGAGTTGTCAGCAGTTATTTTCCTTCTGCCATCTGACCAGAATGTAAGCCTAATACGCTTTTAGACTTTAGCAGACTAATGAAACTTGCGTTTGCAATTTAACTACAGTGAAGTGGTTTTAAAAACAGACCAGAATTTAAAAGCTGTTAACTGATTTACTTTTTGAACACATTCCTCATTTTACAAATGCATAGTATTTATCAGGTGAGGTTGTTTTGAGAATTACCAAGAACACATGAAACATTTAATAAGTAATGCGTGACTCAGGCAGTAAAGCAAGATCTTCAGATTGGGACACGACTCAATCTGTTCCTTCATATTTTACTAAGTGAATAATTCTGCACGTTTTTGGGACTTTTCTTACTTACTCCAAGGCCTGGGAAACCCTTGTCTTTTTTTTTGTTGTTTGTTTTTGTATTTGGGCCACACCTGGGGCCCATATGGGATGCCGGGAACTGAACCTGGGTCCTTCCTGGGTCAGCTCCGTGCAAGACAAACACCCTACTGCTGTGCTATCGCTCCAGGCTATTTGGATATTCATATCATTTGTAAGCCATACAATACAGTAAGTTTCTATTTTCTTTTTTTAATATATAAAAATCTTTATATATATATATATATATATTGATTACTTTTCTGTAGCTCACGCTTATGAAATGGAATAGTTCTACCTCTTTCCTGTAACATGCTAATCACAGACATGCACGTAGCAGTACTCATTAACTCCATTCAGGTATACTTGCTGCCTCAAATTATACTAAATTAGGGGTTGGAACGGTGGCAAAAGTAGTAAAGTGTCTGCCTTGTAAGCGCTAACCTAGGACGGACCGCGACTGGATTCCCTGGCATCTCTTGTAGTCCCCAAGCCAGGAGCAATTTCTGAGTGCATAGCTGGGAGTAATGGGAGTAAAGTTACCTTGAGTGTCAGTCACCCCAAAACCAAAACCAAAAAACAAAAACAAAAAACCTAACTAAATTAGGGGCCAGAGTGATAAAACAGTGAGTAGGGTGTTTACCTTGCATGCAGTCAACTCAGGCTTGATCTCCTGGCACCCCATATGGTCCCAAGTCTGGCAGGAGCAATTTCTAAGTGCAGAGCCAGGAGTAACCCCGGAACGCCAACAACTCCAAAACTACCCTCCCCAAAATAAAAGCTAAAATTCTTTCTCAATGTTTAATTTTCTATTATTTCCTTAGTCCAGGTAAAAGGACCATCGTTTGTCTAGCAGTCAAAATCTGAACTACAGCATTTGGAACTCCTTCCTACCTTCACTTAAAAATACACACACTTACCTACTCTAGTGGTTTTCAAGTAATATATTTTTCTACAAGTAACACAATCATTATACTTGATAAGCCAAATATAACCCTTTGCTTAAATAGGACAGATTCCTAAAACCAGAAAGTCAAAGTTCACTGATGAGATTCAATCAATTCAAAACTTGTGATTTCCTCTAAAGGACACTTCTTTTTCCTAATGATGTCATCAAATCTTTCCTTTTTTTTTTCTTTTTAATCAAAACTTACCGCAAGAGGGGCTTTTCAAAAATCTTCAATGACCTCTAGAACAACTTTAAAAATCTTTGTTTTGGGGCCTTGTCTGGCAACGATTACGTATTACTTCTGGCACAGGGCTCGGGGAACTACATGGTTGTTATATGCTGTCAATCAAACCCACGTCTGCTGAAGGCGAGGCAAGCACCCTCCCCACCCACTCACTGTATTCTCTCCCCAACTCCACAGTTTCAAAGTTCTGATGTTGCTTTGTTTTCCTGTTTCTGGCCCCTTCCTTGCACAGGGTCAGAGACTATGCTCAAGAACTTAATGACAAATGAAAGTTATGTCAAATCAATAAATTACCCAAATTTATAAGCTAGATTTTTATCTTGCTTCCAATTTCTTATTTCGTGGGAAATAAAAAGAATATCTTTGAGGTCTAGATAAAATATTCTGCTCTTCCATCAGCTTGTTTAAGATTTTCCTTTTTTAAGAAGAAGCAGGGTAAAAGGAACTTACTGTTTATTGTTATCAATTACGAAGTTTATTTTATCTCCAGTTTCCAGCTGAACATTCCCTTCAACATCTTCAGGGGTGTACGTCAGGTAAAATACTTCCTGTGAATTAATAAGTTACTGTTACTACCTTGGCAGGATGCACATTCACCGTCTACTGTAGTTTACTTACTTAAAATACCTCAAACTGGTAAGTTTTAAGCCAAATTTCTTAGTATCAAGCGCTTTATGACAAGCGAGTTCTAGTATTCCTGTAAACACACACTTCCCTTCCGTGATGCTGATGACTTCTGGGAGTCCACAGCTGGGTAGCAATCCAACTTCAAAAAAGCTTTACACACACGGAAGCATTTGCCCAAAGACTAGTCACAGTTCAAAAAAATACCGATTTTTATGTAAGGCATTCCAAACAAAAAAGCTGGAGTTAGTGCTTCTTAAAGGAACCAGAAAAAATATCTCCCCCCCCCCACAACCCCCCAAAAAGTGAGTCAAAGCATTTTCCCTTTAATTTCTAACTAAGGTCACACTTGGGCAAGCTAAGACACTTGGAAGTCCCATGGATTTCAAAAATGTTTTGATTATGCTGCACTCGAAGCCTCTTAATCAAATTTAAAACGGATGGATCGTATTAACTGCAGCTTACGTTTTATTATTCCGAATTTTAAGTACGCTTCTAGATCACATGGTGGATCAGGCAAAGGTTTAAGAAAAATACACAAGTTTACCCCATTACGTTCGTAGCATACACTCCCTGTTGGACTCTGACCCGGGGCAGCTGGAGATTTACTCTCTAAGTTGTGAGGAACAGCGCACACAACCTACCAGTCAAAAAAAAAAAAATTTCCATTGCTAATCATTTCAGGAGCAGCACTGTGCAATATACACTGAATTTTCATATCCTCTAGACTACACACAGGGATGCATTGGAATATGATCCAAAAGAGGATGTCATGCTGCCAAGGTTCAAACTTACAGTCTCTAAGTGAACTGCAAGTCTAGGCTTTGTTTGGGCCATACGTAAAAACCCAAATCAACTCTTGACCACTTTTTAATTTCAGGCCAAGAAATGCCAGTGCTTTTGATATAATTTTAAAATAGTCATCTTTAGATACTATAGCTTTCTTGCGTGCAAACTGAGGAGATGGGAAAAATCTTCCTTTTCTAGAATGGGAAAGATACACAAATGCAGGGCCCGAAGGAAACGCAAAACAGCAAAGTCACTAACTTGTCCATTAATTCGTTCTTCAGGGAGAATTTCTGGTTTTATCTTCACCAGTTTAATAGCAATGGGTTTCCCAGTCCGTCGGTCGGATGAGACTTCGAATTCAACATCATCTACAATGAAGAAAGTGTCGTGTTTGTTGGGCTAATTGTGGTAAAGTGGCAGGCATCTCACTTGGGAGACTCCAAAGCGTGGCCTTGGACCAGGAGCAGCAGTAGCAACGTAGGACCCTAGTGAATGTGTGCGTGTATACCTCCCAAACCTACACAAAACAAACTGATGATCAAGTACAGTGATTCTGTGTTTTAACAATTTCTCCAAGTAATTCTGATACATACATCATATCACTGCTTTAGATTAAGCTGTTCTAACTTTAGTTTTCGTAACGTTTACATACATTTGGCAATATAATAAGCATGAAGTTTGGAAAGCTTTCTCTCAATCTCAGTTTCTTTGTCTTTAAAAAAAAAATCAAACAGGGGCCAGACAGATAGCATGGAGGTAAGGCATTTGCCTTTCATGCAGAAGGTCATCGGTTCCAATCCCGGCATCCCAAATGGTCCCCTGAGCCTGCCAGGAGCAATTTCTGAGCGTAGAGCCAGGAGGAACCCCAGAGCACTGCTGGGTGTGACCCAAATACCAAAACAAAACACACACAAAAAAAGATCAAACAAAGTAAGTCTCTTGTAGGTAATAGACTCATCTTTGTAACTGTTCTTTCTTTATACATGTCCCCCTCAAAGATATTTCAAAACAACACAGAGACTTTATAACTTCATAACAAATTCACACGTGCAAAAGATTTCTATGTCAACTATGATCAGTTTTCATAGAATCCAAGTTGGAGATTACATTTTAGGTATTCAAAAATACCTATAAGATAATGGACATTTAGGGCCAGAGAGATAGCATGGAGGTAAGGCGTTTGCCTTTCATGCAGAAGGTCATCGGTTCAAATCCCGGCGTCCCATATGGTCCCCCGTGCCTGCCAGGAGCAATTTCTGAGCATGGAGCCAGAAGTAACCCCTGAGCACTGCCGGGTGTGACCCAAAAGCCACAAAAAAAAAAAAAAAAAAAAAAAAAGATAATGGACATTTAAAAAACTTAATATTTTCATGCACTTGCAAAATATCTCATTCATATAGCTAATTAGAGAGTACGTATTTAGAAATATTAATGATCTCCTACACTTCAATTAAATCTTGCAGCTCCCCTAAAAATCAACAACGAGGAAACAAAATTTTGCTAGCTTATACAAATGTCTCTAACTCAGCAACTGATACGGTGAAAGGCTAAAATTTCAAAATTTAGAAAGTAATAAAAATTAGAGTATGAGAATTTTATTACTTTTATAAAAAGAATCAACAGATTACCTCCTACTTTTAAGTCTTGCAAGTTGCCATTATACTGTGAACAGTGGAAGAAAAGTCTCGCTTGACGTTCTGAACACTGAATAAATCCATAAGAGGTTAGCAGTTTTTCAATAACCCCAGTTTCACGCAATGCTGCTGAAGTACCATTGGGGTACCCATTGTGTCCATTGTTGTGGAGAAGGTTTGGATCAAAGCTCATCTGTTTTAAAAGAAAAAATAAGTGTAATAGGTACAGACCATCACATGATGTCCACAACATATTGTCCTTTTAATAAGCCATTTGAATCTTTAATATAAAAATCGCAAAGAAAATAATAGAATTTTATTTCCGGCATGGAACATTAACTTACCAAACAAAACATTTCAGAGATATAACTTATTTTAGAAACCACTCCAACTTTAATTTACAGTAGAAACTTTTTAATTAGCTAAATGTAATTTCTGGAGTTTACTAAGGTAAAGAAACTATATTAAGTAAAAGATAATTTATCTATTAAAACAACAACTTCAGGACAAAGGCAACATTTTTAGAATGGCAGCAAAAACCATTCTTAAGAAATCTGCCACCTATCCAGAAATTGAAATATAGAAACCATGACACAATTTGGTAAGCCATGCATCTTAACGCCACACAATTAAATTAGTAGAAATTAACACCACAGTAAAAGAAACTCTGCAGTATTTTAGAACAAAAATATAACGCATGCTTTGGCCTTTTAATAGTATTTAACCCAAACAGTATTTAACCCCATGAGTTTTCTAAGACCAAACTCCAAAGCAGCAAAACCTACTCAATTCTAAAAATTTTTAGTCATTTCACAGGAAAAGTAAAAGAAATTTTTTTGCATTTCCAACATTGATGTCTATGTTCTTTTGTTTCTATGACATTTTGATAAAGCAAAGAAAATATTCTTTAATGAGAGGAAAAAATGCTTTAAATGTAGTGCAATGGGACCAGTTTAGATGACTACACCGTGTAGGATATTCCGTTTTACCTTATCTGAATAAATTATTAATAAACTTAAGCATAAAATAGAAAAAATTCTAAAGTTTAAGCCTGCAATTGATTATGATAGCAATTGTCTGCCATATTATTTACAACTAGGTTAAAAAATTTTTTTTGTTTTTCAGGCCACACCCAGAGGTACTCAGGAGTTATGCCTGGCTCTGTGCCCAAGTGTCATTCATTTCTGGTGGTGCTTGGGGGACCAAATGGGATGTTGGGAGTGTAACCTGGGTCAGCTGCATGCAAGGGAAATGCCCTACCTACTGTGCTATTGCTCTGGCCTGGGTTTAATTTAGAAGTGTTTTAAGTGCAATTATTAGTCTTTTTTTTTTTGGGGGGGGGGTGCACATCCAGCAGTGTTCAAGGGTTACTCCTGGCTCTGCACTCAGAAATCGCTCCTGGCAGGCTTGCTGGACCACATGGTATGCTGGGGATTGAACCCAGGGCCATTCAATGTCAGCAGCGTACAAGGCAAATGCCCTACCATTGTGCTCTTGCTCCAGCCCCTATTAAGTCTTTTTTTTTTCCTAAAGGAAAAAACGGCTAAAGATGAGAAAGACAAACCACTATGATAGGTTAAATGGTACAAAATGGACAAACACAAATCAAGCCATCATTTGCACAGGTAACTAAAATTCTAGTTTGTAGTAGCTAACTGTTATTTTGTGCTTGACATGTATTGATTATTTGCAAAAATCCATGAGACAGTAATAACCCTACTTAATCGATGAAAAAAAAAAAAAAACAGATGCATTGAAGTCAAATGACTTGCCAAAGTTAATTATCAGAGGATTCAAACCAAAACAGCCTATTCTAGATTAGAATATGGGTTCTCAGGAATTCTCAAGCTTAGATTTCTCAGCCATTTAGTTAAGAGTTCCTGTCACCCCATATGGCTTCCAAGCATAGCCAAATCAGAGTGCAGACCAGTAGGGAGATTGGGTATTTCTGGGTGTGGCTCAAAAACAAAAAAGAGAAGGAGAATTTGATCTATTGATGGTAGGGTCGGGGCTTGAAATGCCCAATTTTCTCACAAACTCCTGAAGCAATACCAATTGCTTTTAATGCTTAGGGCATGCTTTGAAAAACAAGAGAACCTACACTACTTCACTTCTACTTTAACATTCAAGTTTCAAGAAATGTAGAGGGAAGTTAGAAAGCAGATTATTTCAACCAATCTGAGTGGCCTTCCTGCATCATGCACAAGAAGCAGGGCTGACTGCTTCCCTGACTTACAGATCTCTGATATGTGGGATTCTTCTTTTGTTTTTTAGTCCCAGAGGAGGTACATGATGAAGATAAAGGTAAAGGAAGTGAAGGAGGGGCTGCAGGAAGGGCATGAGAATCTGATGACATAGTGAAAGCGTCCTCCATCTCAGACAGCTGTGGCAACATAGCATGACATTGATAAACATTTCTGTAATAACTGAACACCCATGACAGTCAACCTCAATATCTTTACAGATTTTGTTAGATTATTTTGGCAAAATATTTAGATTCCGGGGCCGAGCGGTGGCGCTAGAGGTAAGGTGCCTGCCTTGCCTGCGCTAGCCTTGGACGGATCGAGGTTCGATCCCCCGGAGTCCCATATGGTCCCCCAAGCCAGGGGTGATTTCTGAGTGCATAGCCAGGAGTAACCCCTGAGCGTCACCGGGTGTGGCCCAAAAACAAAAACAAACAAAAAAAAACAAAAAAATATATTTAGATTCCTATAGGCAAAAATATTTCAGGAAAAGACCAAACTAGAGAGCCATCACAATAGTAAAGTGGGTAGGCACTTGTCTGGCATATGGCAGACGGAGGCTCGATCCCAGTATCCCATATGGTCCCCCAGCACAGCCAAGAATGATTCCTGGTGCAAAGCCAGGAATAGCACCTAAACATGGTTGGGGGTGGCCCCCAAACAAACAAAACATAGGATCAAATTAAAATGTATTATTTAAAGTCATTAGATAATCCCCAGTACTTAGTATTTACAATTTTGAATCACAATAAAACTGGTTATACGCCTATTTCCCATATTTCTTTTTAATATTCCACAACTTTAAATACAATGCAATATTCTTAATTACTAAACAGCACACACATGATAATCCAAAGGGAAGAGTTAGAATTATATAGGCTTTCCCAACATTAATTTTCATAAAATAATGATGACCCTAAGGGCAAGCAAGCTTGCTGAATTGGTAAACCAGACACATCAGATTACCAAGGTACTTAAAGATAAAAGTGGAGAACGCTACAAGAGATTGACAGCGAGGCTTTGACTTCATTGCTTTAAGCATATTAGAGTTCATAGTGTCCTAATCAATCGGCAAGCAATTCTAGTTCTCTAGTGAACTACACTCGCAGAAGAAAAATGTCTGGAAGATCCCCACAGAACATTTCTACAAGTAAGATCAGGCAATTAAGGTTGAGTGAGTCGAATTTTAACTTGAGTGCTGGTTTTTGAACCTCCCCACTAACAGACAGATGACCACCCAACAAGATGTAATAGTTTGTCACAACACTAAAATTCGGATAGCTAAGACACGCTGGTAGCAATAACACATAGTTCCTTCATCTCTCAGATGTTAATTTAGGGTGCTATAAAGCTTATAAACTTATCAACTGTAAAATCACATGCACTAAGCACCTCCGTTTTTCCAGTGAGGGTGTTAAATTTGCTACTTCGGTTTTTATGACACTGTTCTTCCATCTGTGTCCATTGGTTGTACCAGGTTTTGTAATGGAAATATAGCAGCAAATTATACAACAGAAATATACGAAGATGAACATATTTTATAGGACCAGCTCATTGACACTATGATCAGTAACTTAAAGGTCACTACTTCAGAAGGTATCGAAGTTGTGCTTCTTTCATGTTTAACATCTTCATTCTTTACTAATGTGCAATAACTAAGTCATTTGCAGTACAGAGGCTGCAGAAACCATTCTCAGGTCTCTAGTCCTACCATCAATCCTTGCAGGAAAGAGATTAAGATTTCCATTTATTTCAATTAAAAAGAGTAAACTCAAATCAAAAAGGAGAGAGAGTACAGCAGGTAAGATGCTTGCCTGTCATGAGTTAGACTGGGTTCAACCCTGAGCACCACAGCTTCAGTGGGTGTGGCCGAAAAAGAAAAAAATAGTTAAAAAAATGCAATGACTTAACTTTTCTTTCTAGGCCTTTTATGATTCATCTACTCCCATTTAAGGTTACTGAAATTGAAACTGAGTTTAATACTTGCCTAACTCTGTGCGCATAAAAGCAGATTTGGTGGTGGTGGCAAAAGAAAGCTGGGGAGATAGTACTGGGGTTAAGGTACTTGGCCTTGTATGGTCCCCTGAGCATCACCAAAAATGACTCTCACAGACAGAACCAGGAAAAGCCCCCTAACAAAATAAAAGCTTCAACAGAACTGAAAAGCTCTTCCTTCTCTTACAATTTTTCCTTACCCGAGTTTCTTTCTCTAGTTTTGTCCATTTTCAAGACATCTTTTTATAATAAAAAAAAAAAAAACAGGCTCTTCACGAAGTAGGGTGTTTGCCCTGCACGTCCCTAACCCAGGACAAACCTGGGTTTGATCCACGGCGTCCCATATGGTTCCCCACCCCAGCCAAGAATGATTTCTGAGCGCAGAGCCAGGAGTAACTCCAGAGCATCACCAGGTATGGCCCAAAAACCAAAACCAAAACCAAAAAACCAAACCCCCCCCCCCCAAAGACCCTTCCAGCCACTTTCAAGATTGTGCTTTAAATAATTCCTACCGGGCCCGGAGAGATAGCACAGCGTGCTAGCCTTGCAAGCAGACGATCCAGGACCAAAGGTGGTTGGTTCGAATCCCGGTGTCCCATATGGTCCCCTGTGCCTGCCAGGAGCTATTTCTGAGCAGACAGCCAGGAGTAACCCCTGAGCACCGCTGGGTGTGGCCCAAAAACCAAAAAAATAATAATAATAATAATTCCTACCAATTTGGCTGAACTACTTCTGTAGCTTCTGGAATTGTGAATCCTGAGGGTGGAGGCTATTGTCAGGAGTCCTCTGGGCTCAGTAATCCAGGAACTCCGAATTGCAAAGGATCAAATTATGGTCAGCTGCATAAAAGGCAAGCAAGCCCCTAAACCTGTCCTCTCTCTGGCCCTGTGCAAATGAATGATCGTCATCACTAAAACACTTTTAATCAGTGACATTAAACAATGGGGCCAGAGCGATAGCGCAGTGGGAGGGCATTTGCTTTGCATGCAGCTGCCCCAAGGCTGCCCCAGGAGGGACCGAGGTTCAATCCCAAGGGGTCTCCCAGCCAGCAGCGATTTCTGAGCGAACCCCTGAGCATCACAGGAGTGAGGCCCCTAAACAAAAGAATACAAAACATTAAACAAAATAGAAAATCGTATTAAAAAAAAAATTACACAATGAAAGCAAAGTGGCTACATTTGCAAAGTCCAGTTTAATCCCTAGTGCACAGAACTAAACTCCAGTAATTCTATCAGAAACACCCCTTCCCTCTCCACTGCGAGCAATCTCCAGATACCTCAGACCACACACCACAGATGTTAGGGGTATGAACCCAGGAAGTATCACAACCCTATTTGTGACCCAGTCACTGCCACAACATCGGATGGGAGGAGAATGAATGCAATAGATGCTTACTTACAAAATTTTTAAGATTTTATTTTGGGGCCATACCTGGATCATGCTCAAAGATTACTCCTGGCTCTGTACTCAGGAATTACTCTGGGCAGTTTCAGAGTAAAAAAAATATAAGTAAAAAAGTAAAACCACCTGGGATGCCAGGGATTAAATCCAGGTTGGTTGTACATGAGGCTCTACATCCCGTATTATGCCCCAAATTTAAGATTTTTAGCACAAAAAAGGGCAACAGTAGCATATATCAAAAAAGTCTTGGGGACCAGAGAGATAGCAAAGCGGTAGGGCATTTGCCTTAAGATGCAAAAAGACAATTCAAAGTCTTGAATTACAAGACTGAGATTATTGAATAATGGCAGATATGGGGGAGGAGGGTGGACTTAATGGACTAATGGAGGGTGTTGGGCACTCTGGTGGCAGTAAAGAAGCAGGTGTATACAAAAAAAAAGTAGGCATCAGGGCAAAAGCACGGTGGGTACGGTGTTTGCCTTGCACGTGGCCTACTGGGGTTCGATCCCTGGCATCCCATATTGTCCCTGAGCAAGTCAGAAGCGACGGATTCCTGAAATCCTGAAAGCAGAGCCAGGAGTACTGGGTGTGGCCCAAAACCCAGGGGAAAAAAGGGCAAGCATCAACAGTACTGTGACCATCCAAAAGAAAATGACCACCAATGTTTCACTGCAAGTCTGGTCTGTCTGATAAATCCGAGCGAGGACAGAGTTCCTTTTCTGCACGAATCGCAGCAGCCCAGAGCCAAACCCAATACCCTCTGACAGAACTAGCCATCCTCACTACTTATCAAATTGCCAAGCCACCAAATTCGTTTCCGATCTATAAACTGGGGACTGCTTGCGGCTGCATGACACCTCAGTATTTTATAGTAGTGTCAGCACGGGAAATCTGATGGGAAAGTTACATAGTAATAGTAAAAGTACACATAGTAAAAAAAAATAGTGAAAAAAAAGTATACACAGTAGCTAGTGATCATTAATAGAATCACACAAGGCTCAATCAGCATATTGACAACCCTGTATGTCCTCTGACAGGCCGCACAGGCCACAGAGATATGAGATATAACAATTATTACATATTGATCCTTGATCTAAGTTTTGATATCCATATACTCGAGAATAAGCCGACTCCCCCCCATTTTAACCTAAAACCTGGGAAAACTTAGTGACTCGAGTATAAGCTGAGGTGGAAAATGCAGCAGCCACTGGTAAGTTGCAACAACAACAAATGTATATATAGGGGCCAGAGTGGTGGCGCAAGCAGTAGGCTGTTTACCTTGCACACGCTAACTTAGGAAGGACCATGGATCGATCCCCCAGCGTCCCATATGGTCCCCCAAGCCAGGTGCGATTTCTGAGCACAGAGCCAGGAGTAACCCCTGAGCTGACGTCATCGGGTGTGGCCCCAGTGTCAAAGCAATTACAATAATTGAGGAATCAGTAGGCTAAATGTTTTTCAGTATTTATTGCTAAAGAAAAACTAAACTAGCAACAGTAACTTACAACTTTAAATAAAGTGCAGAAAATTGTAGCTCAACAGGTAATCAAGCTAAATCATAAAGTTAGTTAAAATCCTTAAAAACTGGATTCTTCCTCCTCCTCATCTTTATGTCCAAGAATAAACCGAAACAAATAAGCTGTTAGATCTGAGTAGAATCCGAGCTTCACAAATTTTATGCCAGAAAACTTGGCTTATCCTCGAGACTGTACAGTAATTCCATTTGCAGCAAACAATATTAAGTAAATTTGTGTCTGCATGGAAGCAGGATGGTGTTTGAACATTAATGCATGACGACAGTATTATGAACATCTTGAAGCTATAATAAAACATTACAAAAGAAACACTCTGGATGAGAACTGGGTGCTCAAAGGGGATCAAGTGACATGCACGGTACCCTTTCATTAACAATAGTGCAACACCACATGACCCCAAAGGGAAATGAAAAGAACTCAAATTAATTATCAGCCGCACAATAAGCCTGAGATATTTCTGGCAGTGCTCGCTCCTTATGAGTTTCTAGAGCAGAAAAGGAACTGAAAATGGCAAAAGCAGAAACAGCCATTATTTAGTCTATTGAACAATAAGGCAATAAAAAAATAACTTTACATTAATAAAGGCCACCAAGTAGAATTCAAGAGAATTCCTCAGCTACTCCTGGTGGTGCTGAGGACAGTGTGATTTTAGTAAGCCTGATTCTGTGCTCTATTGCTTTATTTGTTTCTTTTGTGCCACCATCAAGCTCAGGGTTTGCTCCTGAGTCTGCCTTAAGGGATCACTCACGGCAGTGCTTGGAGAACCGCATGGAGTGTTGGGAATTGGACCCAGGTGGTGCCTGCAAGGCAAGCCACCTCACCTGCTGCGCTCTCTATGGACCCATGTACTCTACTGCTTGAGCCATCCCCCTATCTCCAGGCCCCTAAAAGGGCCATCATCTAAAGCTAAATGTCTCTTCCCTTAATGCAACCATTTCTCAAGCCAACCAGTCTTTTACGTGCATTGTAAGGAATTATTCAATAAAGCACATCTGCCTTCCCAGCGATAGTGGGAGCTAACATATGGAGGCCAACACCTGGCTGTGCTTGGGAGTTATGAAGAGGGAGCTAAGCAGGGCAAGGGGTTGAACTTCAGGCTGGTGTTCTGGCCTTTAAATTATCACCCCAGTTTCTCTAGATTAACTTACTAAAAATAAGTGCTCTCTGTCTCCTAGAACACAATGCTCACAAATCTTTCGTAAACTTGAAAGTTGCAACTCAATGGGAAAATTGTAATTCCTTCATTTCTCCTTGGTTTTGGGTCACACCCCATCATGCTCAGGGCTTGCTCCTGGATGTCCTCAGGGATCATCTCTGGCAATTTTGGAGATATGTGGTGCTGGGGACCTTTGTCTTTCTTTCTTTCTTTTTTTCTTTTTTTTTGGTGTTTCAGCAACACCCCATGACGCTCAGGGGTTACTCTTGGCTAAGCTCCTGGCTTGGGGGACCGTACAGTACGCTGGGAGATCAAACCCTGGTTCGTTGTCCTAGGCTAGCTCGGGCAAGGCAGACACTTTACCGCTCCGGCCCTAACCTTTGTCTTTTATATCTTTGTCCTTAATATTTTACTTCAGAGGGTTGCTGGGTGGCAATACTAATTGCTTCCAACAGAAAACTAAAATAAAAAAAAATCGCTAAGCTTCTAAGTATTCACATAATTACCTATTAAATCTTTTTCTGGCAGCGTATGCCCCCCAAAGCTGATAAATCAGTCCCCAAATCCATGTATAGTTCTTTTTACTGACAATTATGCTGAGATAACTCTGTTCTTACTCACTTCTGCTTTTATTCACCGGCTGATGATTTTATTTGCCAGGAATGGAGAACAAGTGCCAATGTTCCCACAGCAATTTTGGAAAAATCAGGCAAAACATTTATTGTTTCTATAAAACATTTATAGGTCACAGATTTTCATTACTACCCACCTCCCTAAGCAAGTTACCCTGCAATCTTCTCACTCATCTGGAACTTGAGCTTACTTCTGATGTTGCTAGCTTTGCTTTCCTTTTGCTTTCAAATATTGTTCCTTATCAATACAAGCAGTTGCCAAACCAATTCTTAAATATTTTCACAAGCCAAATTCTTTTTTTGAGGGCCACACCCAGTGGTGCTTAGGAGTTACTACTGGCTTTGGACTCAGAAATTGCTCCTGGCAGGCTCAGGGAACTATATAGGATACCGGAAATTGAACCAGGGTCTGTACAGGGTCAGCAGAGTGCAAGGCAAATGTCCTACTGCTGTGCTATCTCTCCAGTTCACAGAGAAGGTTCAAGACTCATGCTGTAAATGCAGCTGACTCCAATTAAGACCCCAACACTGCATGAGGTCCCCGAAGCCCTGTTAGAAGTGAACCCTAAGCAGAGCAAGGATTAAGCCCTGAGTACCACCAGGGTGTTCCCCCCCAAAACACCCAAACAAAAATGCAAAAACCAAATAAATACATATAATTTTTTTTTAATTTGAGTTTTGGGATGGAGAGATAGTTCAGCTGTTAGGTATAATATAATATATAATCATGTGGCCTGTCCCCCAAATATTCCAAAAAGTGATCACTGAGCACAGAACTAGGAGTAAGCCTTGAGCACAGTCAATTTACCCTAACCACGTCTCCAACCAAAAATCTGGGTTGAGGCCTAAGAGTTCAATGGGCTAGCCAAGCAGACATTCCCTTGAGCATAACCAGGAGAGATCCCCTGGGGATCTGAGCCCTGTGAAATGTGCCACCCAAAACAAACAGAAACAGGGGTTCTACTTCATGTGTGAAACTCTAAATTTAATCCCCAGAAAATATAAAAATAAAATCTAGAGTCTGGTGGCTGTACAAATTTATATCCTCAGGGGGCTGGAGAGACAGCAATCTGTCTGGGCTGGAGCGATGACAGGGGCTGGAGAAACAGCAATCTGGCTTGCACAAGGCCAACCTGGGTTCCATCTCCAGCATCCCATTCGGTTCTGGAGCACTACCTGGAGCAATTCCTGAGTGTAGTTAAGCCTAACCCCCTGACCTATGCCAGGTGTGGTCCCAAAACCAACCAAACAAATATATAGCCTCAGCTATATTCCTTTTAACCTGTGTGTGAATAATATGAACCTATATGCAACCTAACTTCTGACAGCTAAGTCATAACAAATATTAAGAATATAAAGATTGGGCCCGGAGAGATAGCACAGTGGTGTTTGCCTTGCAAGCAGCTGATCCAGGACCAAAGGTGGTTGGTTCGAATCCCGGTGTCCCATATGGTTCCCTGTGCCTGCCAGGAGCTATTTCTGACAGCCAGGAGTAACCCCTGAGCAACGCCGGGTGTGGCCCAAAACCAAAACCAAAAAAAAAAAAAAAAGAATATAAAGATTAGGGGCCAGAGCAAATAGTACAGCAGGGCTCCTGCAGAGCCAGGAGTACAAAAACAAAACAAAACAAAGATTAGACAAACAAAAGGCAATCTCTAAATCCTCTTCTATAAATTCACAAGGATGCACAAGAAGGGAAGAAATCTACAGACAATAACGTAATTTTGGTTTGCATTGCCTTCTTTATCTAACCCAGTGTGGAAGAGTACATAATTTAAAAAAACAAACAAAAACAAAAATACCGATGAGGCCAGAGTTGTAGTACAGCACATAGTGTTTGACATGCATGCGGCTGACCTGAGTTTGATCCCTGGGACCCAGTCAGTACGGGCCTTTGTGATCTCTGAGGGCAGAATCAGAAATAAGCCCTAGAGCACTGCTAGACAACAAATCAGAAATGCCCTATTTTCATTCTTCCTTCAATTTGATCACTGTGGAATTTAACAAAAAGCTTATCACCAACTTTTGAAAATTATCTTCCTTGGCATTCCATTCTGACTTCCTCTAGTTCTCTGAACAGTTTCTTCTTTGGCATTTCTTCCTGGATCGCCTATAAAGTGATGACTTTTCTGAATTCCAAGTCTTTAATTTTACCCATTTTTGAAAATCTGGAAACTAAAGATTAAAAAGGAAAATCACCCTTCATAATCCTACCTCCTCCAAATAACTAACAATTCAAACAAAAATTTTCCTCTTTTGCTTTTGGGCTAAAGGAAGGAGTTAGTCCTCTTGGACTAGGAAATACTTCAGGTGGGGTATGGGGGATAGGGATAGACTCAGGTTGGTTGTATGCAAGGCAGGCACCTTAGCTACTGTACTATTGCTACAGCCTTATTTTCTCAACTTTTTTTTGGATCACTGCTGGCAGGCTCGGGGGACCATATGGAATGCTGGGATTCGAACCTACCGACCTTCTGCATGCAAGGCAAATGACCTAACTCCATGCTATCTCTCTCTGGGCCCCTCAACTTTTGATTACTCTAACAACAGCTAATTATATTTTATTCTATTCTCAAAATATATTTAGTTTTAGCATATCCTTGTAACTTTCTAATTCCTATAAAGGTTTCTAGTTTGACAACTAAAGGGCCTCCAGATTTCACTATCACTTGGTGCCAAATTCTATCCCATCTACCACTCAGACAATTACCTCTTTCCCTGCCTATATCCGTGTAAAACCTTTACATTTTTAGTATATTCCTTAAAAAAATATTTTTTGGTTTTGAGCCATTCCTACACCACACTCAGGAATCAATGCTAGCATACTCAGGGGGACATAAAAAGTTACCAGGGATCAAACATGGACTGGCCACATGCAAGGAAAACAAACTACTTGCTGTACTATACCCCTGGCCCCTTAGCCATGCCTTTTAACAGTGAGATCGTTTGTCCTTAAAAGACACACTTCTGAGGGTGCAGAGCATTAGTATAGTGGGTAAGGCATTTGCCTCCTATATAGCAACCTGGATTCAACCCCCAGTATCCCCAGTATGTCCCCCTTTTCCAGGAATGATACCTGAGCAGAGCCAAGATTAAGCCCTCAACAATGCTGTGTGTGTGGCCCAGAACCGAAACAAAAACAAACAAAAAAAACCACTATGAACATAAGAACACTAATGCAAAATTCATTAAGCCTGTATCTGACAATTTTCTTAAGAAAAATTTCCCTACAGAAAACCCTTCAGAATCTACTTTCAGTCAAGTATCCCTTTCAATTACTCTCCAACATCAGAACTGTATTTCTTCTCTCGCCATAATAAATCATAGGGTATCTAACAAGTGCTTTCAGAGAGAAGGAATCTGATCCTTCACCTCTCCCCTAAATCTATACCAGAAGATTCTTTTTTTTTTTTGGGGGGGGGGGACACACAAACCCGGCGGTGCTCAGGGTTACTCCTGGCTATCAGCTCAGAAATAGCCCCTGGCAGGCAAGAGGAACCATATGGGACACCGGGATTCGAACCAATCACCTTCTGCATGAAAGGCAAATGCCTTACCTCCATGCTATCTCTCCGGCCCCTCCAGAAGAGTCTTAACGAAACAGTAGCCTTCAAATGTGCCACTGACAGGCCTTTTTTACCTCACGTCACAAATACCTCAATGACTACAAGGGGTATGTATCCCTACCTCAACTCCTAGCTTCAAAATACAGGATGAGGGTTGTTCTACAAGACCAAAATGTTGAAAAGAGATCAGCACACAGGAAAATAAACTTGCCTAACAAATTCCAGACTTTAGACAATACCTGTACATTGCCTAAGAAACAATTTCAATGATTTAATAAATAATAATCTAATCCAATGTCTAACAAACTCAGAAATTCAATGTCACTTTTTTTCTCACAGTAAATACTAAAGAATATAAATATTTTCAGTTACTTACCTCGCAGCGATAATCAAATATTGCACTTTCAGTAGTATTTGCTGACTTTTCTTTTTCAGCACACGTTTCAAAGGGTGAAAGTTGCTAGTATTAAAAAAAGAGCGAGAGAAAATGATCTATCAAGCTAATAAAGAATACAACTGCTGCTGCACCGGGCAATCTCACAGTACAGCACTGAAGAAAACAAAGACTACTAGCAGCGTTGGGAAGTGCTCTTTCAAAGCTGTTGAGTAGGCACAAACTTCTTGTTTCAGATCAAGTGTTGTGTCTTCAACTTAAGTGTACTCTTCTTTGGTCTTGTTGGTTGTTTCGAGGTTTATTCCTTGCTGATCTTAACTTGAAGCAGCAGTTTCAGGTGGTAAAGTCTGTTCTGTTACACTTCATACTAGAGATAAAAAAAAGACATTAAATGAGTTGCGTAAAAGAAGGCCAGAGGGTGGGTAGAGAAATAACTCATTTCCTTATGAGTCAAGGAGTAACAGGAAACTGAGAGCAGATTCATCTGATGTTACAGTAATAATGGACACCTTCTCTGCCATCAAACTCAAAACTTGAAGTTATTCTGAAACCCGAAATTGGGGCTAGGGAAATAAATGGTTCAAAGGATTGGAATATGTGTTCTACATATATGATGGTACATATATGATATGTACTACATAGATGCTGGTTTGATCCCCAAGATCAAAGCCAGGAGTAGCCCCTAAGCATTACGGAGTGTGAAAACCCAAATAAAAAATCATTGGAAAAACAAAAAACAAACCTGAAATTATTTCACAGTCTTCACTGAATTCCCCTAACTCAACTCTAAACAATATGGCATATTTAAGTTAGTACAAATGTTTTAAGAAGTGTCTTGCATTGTCAGGAATTATAAAAAATACAGGAGCCGGAGAATAGCACAGCACATAGGGTATTTGCTTTGCATGCAGTCAACCTGAGTTCCATCTCGAGCATCCTAGATGGTCCCCCAAGCCTGCTAACTTCAGAGCACAGATGGGGGATGGGGGGAAATGACCCAAAAACCAAGATCCCTCCTCCATAAAAACAAAGTTCCTGCTGTGAGAACTTAAGACTTGCTAAGAGTTTAGAGAAACAGCAAAAGCATGGTCAAGAACTTGAGATCTAGTATGTCACATACATTAGAAAGAAGAATTATTGTATGTTTAACACTATACGCACATTGAAACAACATGGTTGTGAATAGCTGCATAAGGCTTTTATGAGGCTTTTAAGAGTTTATTTTATAAACAGATTTTTTAAGACAGGAAAAGAGTTAAGTTGGAATGATCACATAAGCCAAGTCAAAGTATGCCATTAAGTTCTAAGTTCAGTTTAAAAGCAATGACATGTGTGATTTCCTATGCCTGGTATCGAGTGTTTACTTCATGAAAGACATCCAAGTGTGGCTTACTGATTCAAAGGATCAATGCACTGACTTGAACACTGAGTTAAGTTAAAGTGAATTGGATGTGGAGACAGTAAGAATCAGAAGCATTTCATGTGGATAAAACAGAACCTTAATTAGCTGAGTGAAGTTACGTTAAATTTTGAAATCCTATGGGAGATAACTTAGAAATGTTGAGAGTATAAAAACAATTAAAATGAGACCAGAAAGTTAGCTTCACATGCCAGAAGCCCCACTGGGTTCAAGACCACGCGGTTCACCTCAGCACCTCTGGAAATGACCCTGAAGCGCTTATGAGTGTGGCCAAAGAAAAGTACCCCAAGAGAAGGGAAGTGAAATGAAATAGAAAACTACAGAGCTGTGCCTTTAGTTAGCTATAAAACTGATTATCCCGGGGCCGGAGAGAGAGCATGGAGTAAGGTGTTTGCCTTGCATGAAGAAGGTCAGTGGTTCAAATCCCGGCGTCCCATATGGTCCCCTGAGCATAGAACCAGGAGGAAACCCTGAGCGCTGCCGGGTATGACCCCAAAAACAAAAAAAGAAAAAAAAAACTGATTATCACATTTAGCTACACAATAATCACATCACAGATTTTATGGCAGTTTTATTTTTGCTAGTCAGCACATGACATTTTCTACCCTTCTGCCACCACTCCCACCCATTTTGGGGGTCACACATGACTGTGTGCTCAGGAACATGAGGTGATGGGTTCAAAACTGGGCCAGTGGTATACAAGGCAAATACCTTACCCCCTGCACTCCCTTTCTGATCCCTCCTTTTAAATGGAGTGGGGGTGTCATTGGCAGAGAATACATGAGGCAAGGAACCTGTCTTGCATGTGGCTATGATCCTGATCCAAGTCCCCAGGACCACACTTGGTCCTGACTACCTAGCGGTGAGAGGATACCCTTCAACAAAGAGCCAGGAATAGCCCTTGAGTACCAAGTGAGGGTCCCCAAATTGTGTTATTTACAGCATTTCACTTTTAATTCAAACATCAAAATGTGTAGTTAATGAAAACTATATGGGAAGAGTAGACATGAATTTAGGTAAGCTGGGATAAGTAAGATGTTTGCAATTAAGTCAGAAATAAGAGTGACTCGGGGCCGGAGAGACAGCACAGCAGCGTTTGCCTTGCAAGCAGCCGACCCAGGACCTAAGATGGCTGGTTCAAATGGCGTCCCATATGGTCCCCAGAGCCTGCCAGGAGCTATTTCTGAGCATATAGCCAGGAGTAAGCCCTGAACACTGCTGGGTGTGGCCCAAAAACAAACAAAACAAAAGAAATAAGAGTGATTGCAGGGGCTGAGAGATAGCATGGAGGTAGGGCATTTGTCTTGCATGCAGAAGGATGCTGGTTCAAACCCCGGCATCCCATATGGTCCCCCCGAACCTGCCAAAAGCAATTTCTGAACATAGAGCCAGGAGTAACCTGAGTGCTGCAGGGTTTGACCCCCCCCCAAAAAAAAACCAAAAACAAACACAAACAAACAAAGTGACTGCAAGATGAAAAGTCACCAATGAACGTTTAAACCAGAAAAACTCAACCCTAATCTTGGTGACCAGTAAACATGGTGACCATGTTACTTTCATTTTGGGGGGTGGAGTTGCCCTGAATCAAACTTAGTGCTTCACCTGGAAGTAAACGGTCTATGCTGGACTATATCTGCCTTGTTATAAATTTCCATTTCCCATATGCAAAATGAAAATTCAGTAATTGCTGACCTGAGCCTATTTTGGTGACTATAGCTAACATTCTAAAACTTTATTCTGATATTACAGATATCAAGTGCTGATTTTACCAAGTTAGGTCTCCTACTGCCTGTAGTACTTCTTAAAGAATCTTCAAGCTCTCAAATTATGAGGGATTAAAAATTACATTAGCGGGGCCGGAAAGAGAGCACAGCGGTAGGGCATTTGCCTTGCACGTAGCTGACCCAGAAAGAACCTGAGTTCAATTCTGGCATCCCATATGGTCCCCTGAGCATGCCAGGAGCCATTTCTGAGTTCTGGGCGCAGAGCCAGGAGTAACCCCTGAGATCTGCTGGGTGTGGCCCCCAAACAAACAAACAGACAAATACATTAGATCCCACACAGAGTCAAATATGTTAGTAACCTTAAGTGGGGATACTTCTGCTAGGACCATCAGTTAAGTGGTGCTACAGGAATAAGGGATACGCATGCAAGGCATGCGACCACCCTGCTTTCGATTCTGCCCAAGTAGTTAAAATATCTACTGACTCTATGGTTTCCATTTACTGTCACATCACACCATCAGACTAAACTCCAAACCTCAGACCAGAGTTCACAAGGGGTAGGGATGCCTTGAGCACAAGCCGGCACTTAAGTCTTTGGCACCCCATGGTCACCACTCTGGCACAGAGTAGGGAATAGCCTCCACGTACCACTTAGTGTGGTCCAAAACACAAAAAAGGCAAGACAAAAAAAAAAAAACAACAAAAAAACAAAAAAACAAATCCAACTTTCTCTCATCTCCCGATCCCAAAGAGTTCATTTCTCCAGCATTTTGAGACAAAAGGTCTAAATCTTGGCTGCATTTCTAACCTTACCACAGAGACAACTTTACAAAGTCTGGATCCTACCTTGAAATTCTAGGGGGCCGGGCGGTGGCGCTGAAGGTAAGGTGCCTGCCTTGCCTGCGCTAGCCTTGGACAGACCGCGGTTCGATCCCCCGGTGTCCCATATGGTCCCCCAAGCCAGGAGCAACTTCTGAGCACATAGCCAGGAGTAACACCCGGGTGTGGCCCAAATACCAAAAAAAAAAAAAAAAAAAGAAATTCTAACATTGGTTAGATGTCATATATTTCGGGTTTTATTGCGGGGGGGGGGGGGGGGGGGGGGGGGAGACGCCAAACCAGAGGGCTGTTCTCCAGGCTCAGCCCTGTGTTTGGGGGACCAAGCATATTTTATTAATCCCTTCTACCCGGCATTAGATGTGCAGCCATACTTCAAGAATCACCACCATTCAGATGTCTTAATTCTACCTTTTTCCACATTTACCTTTACTTGTCAGAGTTCTCGACAGCTCCACTTCCTTCCCTAAATCCTTAAACATGTTTCTTGATAAATTCCTAAACTCTACTTTTCTAAGTGGTAATTCCATATCCCAAAAGAATGATATTAAAAAAAGCTAAAAAGCCTTTCTGGATCACTAATAAAGATATTTCCTTACTTCCACAACAGACAGGAATAATCACCACCTCAATCATTGAGTAGTTCAGACTGATTGTATTGCAAATCTGAGAGGAAAACACAGGTTTATCCAACACCTTTCTTTTTTTTTTTTTTCTTTTTTTGGTTTTTAGGCCACACCCGGCAATGTTCAGGGGTTACTCCTGGCTGTCTGCTCAGAAATAGCTCCTGGCAGGCACAGGGGACCATATGGGACACCGGGATTCGAACCAACCACCTTTGGTCCTGGATCAGCTGCTTGCAAGGCAAAGCGCTGTGCTATCGCTCCGGGCCCTGAAAACTCACTTTTTTTTTTTTTTTTTTGGTGGTTTTTTTGGGTCACACCCGGCAGTGCTCAGGGGTTATTCCTGGCTCCAGGCTCAGAAATTGCTCCTGGCAGGCACGGGGGACCATATGGGACACCGGGATTCAAACAAATGACCCCCTGCATGAAAGGCAAACGCCTCCATGCTATCTCTCCGGCCCCTGAAAACTCATTCTTTTTTTTGGGGGGGGGTTTTTGGGCCACACCCATTTGACGCTCAGGGGTTACTCCTGGCTATGTGCTCAGAAATTGCCCCTGGCTTGGGTGGACCATATGGGGCACCGGGGGATCGAACCTCGGGTCCGTCCTACGGTAGCGCTTGCAAGGCAGACACCTTACCTCTAGCGCCACCTTCCTGGCCCCGAAAACTCATTCTTAAACAGAAGGCAAAGGCTGTTTTGTTAAACAAGTCTGCCATCTAAGAACAGAAAAAGACACTTCCACAATCTGAAATCTGGAGGACTGCGGATAGTCCTGAGTATGAAGGACGCCAATTAATATCAATTAAAGCTGAAACAAAACAAAACCATACATAAAAACTCCCAACAACTAGTATCAATGATTGAGAGAAGAAAATGTCATTAGAATCTATACTTCTATGAACTTCCTATATTTGCTTTTCAATCAAGTAACATGTTAATAAGAACACTTATAAGTAGGGATATACCACAGGAACACAAAAACACAATACAGGGCCCGGAGAGATAGCACAGCGCGTTTGCCTTGCAAGCAGCCGATCCAGGACCAAAGGTGGTTGGTTCGAATCCCGGTGTCCCATATGGTCCCCCGTGCCTGCCAGGAGCTGTTTCTGAGCAGATAGTCAGGAGTAACCCCTGAGCACCGCTGGGTGTGGCCCAAAAACCAAAAACCAAAAAAAAAAAAAAAGCACAATACAAAGATGCCTTCCTCACACTATATTCATTGCAGCGCTATTTACAATAGCCAGAATCTGGAAACAACCCAGATGCCCGACAACAGATGACTGTCTAAAGAAAATGTGGTACACTGGGCCAGTGCGATAGCATAGTGGTAGGGCATTTGCCTTGCACACGGCTGACCCAGAATGAACCCGGGTTCTATTCCCAACATCCTATATGGTCCCCTAAGCCTGCCAAGAGTGACTTCTGAGCACAGAGCCAGGAGTAACCCGAGTGCCACTGGGTGTGACCCAAAAAAACAAAAAAATTAAGAAACTGTGGTACATATACACAATGAAATATTATGCAACTGTTAGGAAATATGAGTCATGAAATTTTCCTATACATGGATGGACATGGAAACTATTATGCTAAGGGAAATAATCCAGAGGGAGAGATATAGACACAGAAGAGTCCACTCATCTGTGGGATTTAAGAAAAATAAAAGAAAGTATTGGGGCCGGTGAGGTGGCACTAGAGGTAAGGTATCTGCCTTGCAAGCGCTAGCCAAGGAAGGACCGAGGTTCGATCCCCCGACATCCCAAGCCAAGGGCAATTTCTGAGTGCTTAACCAGGAGTAACCCCTGAGCATCAAATGGGTGTGGCCCCAAAAACCAAAAAAATAAATAAAATAAAATAAAGTATTGTAATAATACAGAGACAATAGAGAGCTGGAAGGATGGGCCCACAATATGGAGCTTACCACCAAAGAGGGGTGAGTTTAGTTAGAGAAATAACTACATTGACAAACTACCATGAGTGAGTGAAATAGAATGCCTGTCTCCAATACAGGCAGGGGGTGGGAAAGGAGGAAAATGGGGGGCATTGGTGGTAGGAAGGTTGCACTGGGGAATGGGTTTTTTTTTTTTACAACTGAAACCCAACTATTAACATGTTTGTAATCAGAGCGCTTAAAGATATTATATGTACATATATATGTGTACACACACACACACACACACACACACACACACACACACACACACACACACACACACACTTCTTTGGAGATGGGAGCAATAGTCCAGCACGTAGTGTTTGCCTTGTAGGTGGCAGACCCAGCATCTCTTATGGTCCCCAAGGCATGCCACGAGTGATTCCTGAGGGAAGAGCTAGGAGTAATCCCTGAGCACCTCTGGATGTGACCCAAAAGCCAACTCACCACCCAAAAAGGGCATCTTAGTAAAACTGGCTATTTACTCACAGAATTGACTACTTTTGTCTTAGCCCTCGGAACATATATCCATAAATACAAACCCTTCATACAGGCCTAGATCCTCAAGTTTAGACACAAAAATGACTACTTTGTCTCAGCTCTCCAAACATACATCCCTTTTACACATTACCTGTCTCTCAAGCTCAGACACTTAACTCACTGAATACTTGGGGGCCAGAGTGACAGTACAATGGATAAGGCATTTGCCGGGTCAAGTTGGGTTTGATCCTCAGCATCAGATGATCTTCTGGAACCTGCCAGGACTGATCCGAGTGCAGAGCTCAGAGTAACCCGAGTACTGGACATTGTGGCCCCTTGCTTTCCAAAATAGAAATACAGTGCAGGGGCCAGAGCGATAGCACAGCAGTAGGACGTTTGCCTTGCATGCAGCCAACCCCAAAAGGACCCTAGTTTGATTCCCAGCATCCTGAGCCACCAGGTGTGGCACAAAAACAAAAACAACCACCAAAGAAATACAGTGCACTAATTATAAGAAACTAAGGAACAGCTAAAATATGGATCTGAATTCCCTGAATGATCAGTTACACTTTGCTCTGTAGCAACAGCATCACCATTAGTAAAATGACTGACTATTCCATCACAGCTACTAGACAAGATTAAGCTAATTCCTTTATGTAGATAGATCATCCAAATGCATTCCCCAATTCACCTTTCTTAAAAACTATCGCTTGTTTTTTCTTTCAGTTCACAAATTGAACTCAACGGCCTACAATAAGCATGACAGGTACCAAATTAGTGCACGCTGACCGAAGACATCTATGAGTATTAGACCTACTAATGTGATGAAAGCACACATCATTACCATGGCTATCATCTTGATAACTCTTTTTTGTTTTGGAGCCACACGCAGCATTGCTCAGGCCTTACTCCTGACTCTCAGGGATTCTTCTTTTTTGCTTTTCGATTTCTGGGTCACACTTGGAGATGCTCAGGGGTTACTCCTGGTTCTGCGCTCAGAAATCACTCCTGGCTTGGAGGAGCAAATGGGACGCTGGGGGAAAGAACTGCAAGGACTGTCCTTGGTTAGCACGTGAAAGGCAAACATCCTTATAGCTTGCTCCACTGCTCTGGCCCCTCAGGGATTAGTCTTGGAGGGCTCCAGGGATCATATGGGGTGCAGCTTTGTGCAAGGCAAATGCCCTCCCCACGGTACTAGCACTCTGGCCCCTTGATGAATCATGTTTAAAATTTGTACACCACTCAGTTGGGAAGAATGTTAGACTCAACCACTCTAGGAAAGTTTGAGTTTGGCTTTTCCTTTCTTTCAGAAAGCACCTTGTTCTTTTGAGAAGAGCAAAGAGTCAAAGAGGCACCAGGAGTCTGAAAAGGTTCTCTAGTGATTTCTGAGCAATACTTTCCAGTTCATATTTCTTTTTTTTTTTTTTTTTTTTTTTTTTGGGCCACACCCGTTTGACGCTCAGGGGTTACTCCTGGCTATGCGCTCAGAAATCGCCCCTGGCTTGGGGGGACCATATGGGACACCGGGGGATCGAACCGAGGTCCTTCCTTGGCTAGCGCTTGCAAGGCAGACACCTTACCTCCAGCGCCACCTACCCGGCCCCAGTTCATATTTCTTGATGCATTAACTGAAGTTCAAGTATCTATGTATCTCTCTCCATATCCTGTACACCTGTACTGCTTAATACATTTTAATTCACTTTTCCTTTAGGATAGAAAAGTTCATATGACTGATCAGCTTAAAACAATTCATATCATTACTACATAAACTAGAAATACCAGGCAATCAAGATCTGGGGCTATGTCTCAGTTTTTTAGGCCAAGCAAATCCAAACAAAATAAAACAAAATTAAAAAAGAGACAACTTAATATTTTGTACATGTTTTGTAGATGTGTGGGGCTCTCAGTTACATAAACTATATTTAAATGTACATATCTAGCCACTTAGGTGCAATTTGTGATTGTGGAGGATTGTCAATTATACCAATGAATGTAAAAAATTCTATGTCTATCTTTCACTTACCTGCCTTTATATACACTGTAAGTATTGCAAGAAATGTAGCAGAAAAAAATAATCAGGGGGAGCCAGAAAGGTGGCACAAGCGGTAGGGTGTTTGCTTTGTAGGCGCTGACCCAAATCACCCGGTGTCCCATAGGGTCCCCTCAAGCCAGGAGCAATGATTTCTGAGCGCATAGCTAGAGGTAACCCGAGTGTCACCAGGTGTGACCCATAAAACAAACAAATAAAAATCAGGGCCAAAGAGATAGCACAGGGTGCTTGCCTGGTGTGCAGCCAATCTAGGTTCACACCTGGCATCCACTATGGTCCTGCACCTGCAAGGAATGATCCCAGAGCATTAAGCCAGGTGTAAATAGTAAATCCGAAATACAGTTGGGGTTAGCCAGAAAACCTAATCATGCCAAAAATCAGAAAACATTGTAGAGAACAATGTCCACCAGAATACAGTAAAAAAAAAAAGCATATTTGTGGTTTAAAAGTTCCTAATTATCATATATTAAAGTAAAAATACCAGGAGCAGCAACAAGGTCCTAACAGACATGGAGAAAGACTAAGGAAAATGGGAAGTTAGAAACAAAGTATCTAATTTTGCTTAATGTTAATATTTTCCATAAAATAGTAATTTTTTTGGAGGGCCATATCCAGCTATGCTTAGGATCTACCCTGGGCTCTGAATTCAGGAATCACTCACGGTGGGATTGAGGACCACAAGAGATGCAGGAGATTGGACCTGGTCGGCAAATTGCAAGGCAAGCACCCTTCCCACCACCACAATCTCTTAAAATTATTAACATTCTTTGATATCCAGCACATATTTTACAATTACAACACATTTCAATTCAAACTGTCCACAGTTCAAGTACAAAACAGAAACACAAGGCACCCTGCATTAGAGTGAAGGGACCAGAGAAGGAAAAAGGCACCATCAAAAATTCAACAATAGGGGGCCAGAGAGATAGCACAGTGATAGGGCGTTTGCCTTGCATGCAGTCGACCCAGACAGACGAACCTGGGTTCAATTCCCGGCATCCCATATGGACACCCCTTCAAGCCTGCCAGGAGTGATTTCTGAGCACAGAGCCAGGAGTAACCCCTGAGCGCTGATGGGTATGGCCCCAAAACAAAACAAAACAAACAGGGGTCTGAAAGATAGCATGGAAGTAAGGCATTTGCCTTTCATGCAGAAGGACGGTAGTTCGAATCCCGGCATCCCATATAGCTCCTTGTGCCTGCCAGGGGCGATTTCTGAGCATAGAGCCAGGAGTAATTCCTGAGCACTCTTGGTTGTGACCCAAAAACAAAAAAACAAAACAAAACAAACAAACCAGTAGTAGGGGCTGGAGCAAAAAAAACAGTGGGTAGGATGACTGCCTTACACTCAGCCCATTTAGGTTCAATCCCAGCATCTCAGATAGATATATCATGTATCTCTCTCTCTAGCACCCCCCAAGTAGTGCTTGGTATGGCCCAAAAACAAAAATCAAGAGGTTTAAGAAAAAAGAAACTTGCTTAAAGATTTTTCCGTCAACAGATACAGTACCTAATATACCATAGCAGGAGTCTGTACTTCCTATCATTAGCATGGTGCCAATAGGGGCAAGAGAGTTGCTATATGATACAGCAGGAACAGTACTTGCTTGAACTTGGGCGTGATCCCAGCGTCACATATGGTCAATGTGCTCAGGCAGGAGGGATCCCTAAGAGCAGTGTCAGGGGAGAGCCCTGTGTGCTACTGGGTGTGGCCCTAATACAACAAAAAGTATCCTTCAGATAAGTGGTTGTAAACTACTCGGCTGCCATCTAATGCAGAGTGTACATCCTCAATGGAAAAATAGTGAACCAGGGCCCGGAGAGATAGCACAACGGCGTTTGCCTTGCAAGCAGCCAATCCAGGACCAAAGGTGGTTGGTTCGAATCCCGGTGTCCCATATGGTCCCCTGTGCCTGCCAGGAGCTATTTCTGAGCAAACAGTCAGGAGTAACCCCTGAGCACCGCCGGGTGTGGCCCAAAAACCAAAAAAAAAAAAAAAAAAGAAAAGAAAAAAGAAAAATAGTGAACCAATTGCAAGTGCACTTTTACCCCAACATAAAAGAGCATAGGATAGATCATCGTTCCCCATTTCCAAAGTCAACAACAACAGAATCAAGAGACCTAAACTTTAACAACCTAAGCTTAAACGGGCCTGTCATACTGGCAGGCCAGGGGGCAAAGGACGGTAGTACAGAATGTACTCTGGGATCATTGGTGGAGGTCGGTCGACACTGGTGGTGGGAATGGCCCTGACTCGCTGTATATCTGAAATCCAACTCTGAAGCACTCTAGACCAGAATGACTTCAGTAAAATAAAAAACATTAGAATACTATATTCATTTTAAAGTTCCCCGTAAAAAATGGGGAACCAAGAAACTATTGGACAAAGGAGATTTTTGTTTTTGTTTTTGGGTCATACCCGGCAGCGCTCAGGGGTTACTCCTGGCTCTAGGCTCAGAAATCGCTCCTGGCAGGTTCAGGGGACCATATGGGATGCCGGGATTCGAACCATCGACCTTCTGCATGCAAGGCAAACACCTTACCTCCATGCTATCTCTCTGGCCCCAGGACAAAGGAGATTTTAAGAGCAGTTTTACAACTATTTTTAGGGATCCAAATCCTTAAAAAAAATAGTCACTGTAATTCTTCTAACTACTGTTCTTTACTATTAAAAACCCTAGTAATTTGCATCTCTCCATAAGACAGATCCTGCGTAGAGGTTGGATAACAGCACAGTGCATAGGGCATTTGCTTGCATACAGCAGACCTGGATCCAATCCCTGGCATCCCATTCGGTCTTCCCAAGCCTGACAGTGAAAAGGTGTGAAGAAAATAATAAATATAAGTAAGAACTGGAAAATAGCAAACAGAAGAAAAAACTAGGCACCCTCCCTAACTTGCACTTCCTAAGAGAATTAAGCCAAGCCCTAAGCTTCTCTAAGTTCCTAAAGAAAGCTCCCGGCTAAGCACTCTAACTTCCCTAATTTACACTTTAATTAAGTGCCTTAAGAAAGATCCCAACTAAGCTAATTCCTTAAAGTGCCTTAATTTACACTTCATTCAAGCTCACTGGGAACCTTTCCACTTTTCCCTTTCCTCCACTCCCCCACTCCCTGGCTCCCCTTCCTTTCCCTGGGAACCTTTCCACTCCCCCACTCCCTAGCTCCCCTTCCTTTCCCTGGGAACCTTCCCACTCCCCCACTCCCTAACTCCCCTTCCTTTGAACTAACCACCACAATTCGCGGAAGACCCTCATTTTAAATTAGACATATGCCGTCAGGGGAAGGACAAAGATACGCACATGACCCCAGGGGCAAACACTGCCCCATCTGTTACACAGGGAAAACAAAATGCCTCTTTCCTGGGCTCTGACGCATAACTTCTTTTGTGGCGGGAGATAAGGAGAAATGCCTCCTTCCTGGCAGGTGTGTTCCCATGATATGTATAGACTTTTTACCCTATAAAAGCTTTGCTGAATGCTAAAGGGGGGCCGAATCTTCTCTACTCGGTCCTGAGTTATGAGATTCGGTCTCCAGCATGCTGAGATATTAAAATCCCTCGTGTTATTACAGCAAGTCTGGTCTTCGAGTCTCTTTGGGTACGCGCATATCCTGAGCCTGGAGCGGACTTCCCCTGCGGGGGAGTTCTTTCATTTGGGGGCTCGGCCGGGAGATTTGCGACCACCCAGAGACCCCAGACCCACTTGGAGGTGAGCTCTTGTGTCTGTGTCTGTGTCTACTTAGTCTGGGTTCGTTTGCTTCTGGCTGTACTTTTCTCTGAGGTTTGGCGCGATCGCAGTTTCGGCTTTACGGACGCTCAGCAAGTCTGAGGTTTCGTGGATAAAGACAGACGTGTCCGGGTGTCCACCGTCCGATCACCCTGGGAGACGTCCCGGGAGGAAGCGGGGACGACCAGGGACGCCTGGTGTACCCCCCTGGTCTGGAGAGTCGCGAGGAGAATAGCTTCCTCATTGAACTAGGCTGGCGGCGGAGGCCCCTGCCATCCGACTCTTTGAAGTGCCTTTGGGCAACGCGGGAACGGCGCTTGTTCTGGGTCATTTGTCTCTTGATTGTAACTTCTGTGTCAGTTTTCCTTGAAATTAGGACTAAGATGGGACAGACCGTGACGACTCCTTTGACTCTAACCCTTAACCACTGGACTGACGTAAAAGCTAGGGCTCACAATCTGTCTGTCGGGGTACGGAAGGGCCCCTGGCAGACCTTCTGCACCTCTGAATGGCCAACCTTTGGAGTCGGCTGGCCGCCAGAAGGTGTCTTTAACCTCTCTCTTATTTCCGCAGTAAGAAAGGTCATTTTTCAGTCTGAAGGGGGACACCCGGACCAAATACCCTACATTCTCGTCTGGCAGGACCTCGTCCAGAATCCACCAGTGTGGGTCAAGCCCTGGATATTTGGCCGCCCTGAGCCAACTTCCACTATAATGGCAGTAGCCTCAGACCCCGAGCCCAACTTGCCTGTTCCCCCCCGACCTTCAGCTCCCCCGCCCCTCTACCCTGAGATAGACAATGATCTTCTTCTTGACTTCTCCCCCCCTCCGTACTCCCAACCTCAATCCTCTCCCCAGCCGGCACAACCTAACGTGCCACACGTCGCTGTGGGGCAACCCCCGGCGGCCGGTCCACGCGAACCGGGACCAGCAGGGGGAACCCGGAGCCGGAAGGGCCGCAGTCCAGAAACTGTTCGCCCCTCCGAGTCACGGTCTCTTGCCCTCCCCCTTCGGGCAATGGGGCCCCCGCCAGGAGATGACCAGCTTCCCCCTTTACAGTACTGGCCTTTTTCCTCGGCAGATCTATATAATTGGAAGACTATGCACCCCACCTTTTCAGATAATCCCTCTGCCCTGACGGGACTCCTCGAGTCTCTCATGTTTTCGCATCAGCCCACCTGGGACGACTGTCAACAACTGCTCCAGGTCCTCTTCACGACAGAGGAAAGAGAAAGAGTCCTCCTAGAAGCCAGGAAAAACGTCCCGGGGGCCGATGGGACTCCCACTAATCTCCCTAACCTCATAGATGAAGGGTTTCCACTGACCAGGCCAACCTGGGACTTCAATACCGCAGAAGGTAGGGAGCGCCTCACCGTCTACCGCCGGGCTCTCATTGCTGGTCTAAGAGGGGCTGCAAGACGCCCCACGAATCTGGCTAAGGTAAGAGAGGTTGTCCAAGGTCCAGTTGAACCGCCCTCGGTTTTCCTGGAACGCCTAATGGAAGCTTATAGGAGGTACACTCCTTTTGATCCAGCTTCAGAGGGACAACAGGCGGCCATAGCAATGGCCTTTATTGGGCAGTCAGCCACAGATATAAAATGTAAGCTACAGAGGCTAGAGGGACTTCAAGATTATTCGTTGCGAGACTTAGTGAAGGAGGCAGAGAAAGTGTTCCACAAGAGAGAAACAGAGGAGGAGAAAAAGGAAAGAGAAAAGAAAGAGATAGAGGACAGAGAGAACCGGCGTGATCGCCGACAAGAGAGAAATTTAACTAGAATTTTGGCTGCAGTAGTAGGGGATAGTATAGCAGAAAGAGAAAGAAGCAGGCAGACAGGGCACCTGGGCGACAGGGCAAGAAGAACCCCGAGAGGACAAGATCGTCCATTCGATAGAGATCAGTGTGCCCATTGTAAAGAAAAAGGACTTGACCGTCCACTCGAAAAAGATCAGTGTGCCCATTGTAAAGAAAAAGGACACTGGGCAAGGGAGTGCCCGAAAAAGCAACTCAGGAGGAACAAGGTCCTGGCTCTCGATGATTAGGGGGGACGGGGCTCGGTCCCCCTCCCCGAGCCCAGGGTAATGCTTCCAGTAGAGGGGACTCCCATCAACTTCCTGGTGGACACGGGAGCTGAACATTCGGTATTGACCAGGCCCCTAGGAAAATTAGGAACAAAAGAAACCATGGTTGTGGGGGCCACGGGAAGCAAATTCTACCATTGGACTACAAAAAGAAAATTGGACGTTGGGAGGGGCCGAGTAACTCACTCCTTCCTGGTCATCCCTGAGTGCCCTGCGCCCCTCCTGGGAAGAGATTTGCTGACCAAATTAAAGGCACAAATTCAGTTTACCCCTGAGGGACCTGAAGTAACTTTGGGGGAAGCTCCTGTGACTTGTCTGGTAGTCGGACTTGAGGAGGAATACCGCCTCCATGAAACAAAGCCTGGAGAAGTAGTTGCTTCAGAATGGCTTACCCAATTCCCTGAGGTCTGGGCTGAACAGGCAGGAATTGGCAAGGCTAAACAAGTACCCCCGATAGTGGTAGAGCTGAAGGCGCATGCCTCACCTATCTCGGTGAGACAATATCCCATGAGTAAAGAAGCAAAGGAAGGCATCCGTCCCCACATCCAGAGGCTGATACAGCAAGGAGTTCTAGTACCCTGCCGATCTCCCTGGAACACGCCTTTGCTGCCGGTGAAGAAACCTGGCACTGGGGACTACCGACCAGTACAAGACTTAAGGGAGGTTAATAAAAGGGCCCAGGATTTGCATCCCACTGTGCCTAACCCTTACAATCTACTGAGTTCCCTCCCACCGGAGCGGGTTTGGTACACAGTGCTAGATTTAAAAGACGCTTTTTTCTGTCTCCAATTACACCCCAGCAGCCAACTGATGTTTGCTTTTGAGTGGAGAGATCCGGAAGGGGGACACACTGGACAACTGACATGGACTAGATTGCCCCAGGGTTTTAAAAACTCCCCCACACTATTCGACGAGGCACTCCATAGGGACCTGGCCCCCTTCAGGGCTCGGAACCCCCAAGTCTCCCTTCTTCAGTATGTTGATGACCTCCTGCTGGCAGCATCCACCAAGGAAGCGTGTGAAGAAGGAACCAGAGAACTCCTAAAAGAATTGGGTGAGTTAGGGTACCGGGTGTCGGCCAAGAAAGCTCAGTTGTGCCGCAACGAAGTAACATACCTGGGGTATGTCCTGAAAGACGGCAAGAGGTGGCTCACAGAAGCCAGGAAAAAGACAGTAGTTACCATTCCTGTCCCCAAGACTCCACGGCAGGTACGGGAATTTCTGGGGACAGCCGGTTTCTGTAGACTTTGGATACCTGGGTTTGCCTCCCTAGCCGCTCCCCTGTATCCACTTACACGGGATCAAGCTCCCTTTGCTTGGACACAGGAGTGTCAAGAAGCCTTTGAAAAAATTAAAACTGCTCTACTCACAGCACCAGCCCTGGCCCTGCCGGATCTAACCAAACCTTTTACCCTGTATGTGGACGAACGTGCGGGAGTGGCTCGGGGAGTGCTAACCCAAGCCCTGGGACCTTGGAAAAGACCAGTAGCCTACTTGTCAAAAAAACTCGACCCAGTGGCAAGCGGCTGGCCGTCATGTCTGAGGGTAATCGCAGCGGTGGCTCTCCTGGTAAAAGACGCTGACAAACTTACTCTGGGCCAGCATGTAGTTATAGTCGCTCCCCATGCATTAGAAAGTATAGTCAGGCAGCCTCCTGACCGTTGGTTGACCAACGCCCGAATAACTCACTACCAAAGTCTCTTGCTAAACGACCGTATAACGTTCGGACCGCCTGCTATTCTTAACCCCGCCTCCCTGCTCCCGGAGACAGACGGATCCCAGCCGGTACACTCATGCACAGACATTTTAGCTGAGGAAACTGGAACCCGGAGAGACCTGACAGATCTGCCCTGGCATGGGGCGCCGAATTGGTACACAGATGGTAGTAGCTTCATCATGGATGGAAAAAGAAAAGCCGGAGCAGCCATAGTGGATGGGAAGCAAGTAATATGGGCCAGCAGCCTTCCTGAGGGGACTTCGGCACAAAAAGCTGAATTACAAGCTTTGACAAAAGCCCTTGAGCTGGCAGAAGGAAAAGTTATTAACATCTACACCGACAGCAGATACGCGTTTTCCACCGCTCACATTCACAGCGCGATCTACAAACAAAGAGGACTCCTCACGGCTGCAGGAAAGGAAATTAAGAACAAGGAAGAAATCCTTGCTCTCTTGGAAGCCATACACCTGCCGAAAAAGGTAGCTATTATTCATTGTCCTGGACATCAAAAAGGAATGGACCCCGTGGCAGCAGGGAACAGAATGGCAGATCACACTGCTAAGAAAGCCGCACAAGGAACTGTCTCCTGTGCCTTATGTGAGCAACGAAAGAAACCCCAACCAAAAGAAGATAATTTCAGTCTAAACTACACACCAATAGACTGTGAGGAAATTGAACGCCTAAAGGAAAAAGGATTATCCAGCGGATTTGACTGCCATGGGATCGCAAAAACTAAAGACAACAAAATCATTTTGCCTCATAAAGAAGGTGAATACTATGTAAAGAGTATCCATCACCTAACACATTTAGGAAAAAAGAAATTGTGCGAACTAGTAAAAGCCTCCAATTATCACGTACTCCGACTACGAACTATAACAGAACAAGTAACCCAGTCCTGTAAAGCCTGTGTTCTAACAAATGCCCACCACCCGCTCGTAGAACCAGGAAAACGGCTGCGGGGAGACAGACCAGGAGTCTTCTGGGAAGTAGATTTCACAGAAATCGTTCCTGGTAGGTATGGCAATAAATATCTTCTAGTCTTCATAGACACCTTCTCCGGATGGGTTGAAGCTTTCCCCACAAAGTCTGAAACTGCCCAGGTGGTCACGAAAAAAATTCTGGAAGAAATTTTGCCCCGGTTCGGGATACCCAAGGTAATCGGCTCCGACAACGGGCCCGCGTTTGTCGCCCAGGTAAGTCAGGGACTGGCCAAACAGCTGGGGACCAATTGGAAATTGCATTGCGCTTATAGACCCCAGAGTTCAGGGCAGGTAGAGAGAATGAATAGAACTCTAAAAGAGACCCTCACTAAATTGGCTATTGAGACCGGCGGGAAGGACTGGTTGGGCCTCCTTCCCTTTGCGCTCCTCAGAGCCCGAAACACACCCGGACGTTTCGGGCTCACTCCCTATGAGATCCTTTTTGGGGGACCTCCCCCCTTGACCAGACCAGACGGAGTATTAGACCCCGCCTTAGATTCCCACTCACCCTCTGCTTTGTTTATCCACCTTAAGGCTCTAGAGGCTGTCCGCACCCAGATCTGGGACCAGATTAAAGAAGCCTATTCACCTGGGACTCCTGCGGTGCCACACGGGATCCAAGTCGGTGATCTGGTCCTTGTTAGACGTCATCGAGTGGGAACCCTCGAGCCCAGGTGGAAGGGACCCTACTTAGTACTGTTAACCACCCCAACAGCTGTGAAAGTAGACGGAATTGCTGCCTGGATCCACGCGTCACACACAAAGAAAGCTCCTGCTGAAAAGCTTAAGGATGAATGGAAAGTGGAAGCAACTGATAATCCTCTTAAACTTCGCCTGCGCCGTCGCCTCTGCCCAGAGCGGTAACCCCCACGCTCCTATGACACTGACCTGGGAAGTCATTTCCCAGGCTGGAGACACTGTGTGGAGCATTTCCAAGGTGGCCCCCCCGTATACTTGGTGGCCACCACTGCGCCCCGAGGTTTGCGCCCTCATTGCTGGTGTAGAGGCATGGGACATCCCGGAAGAGTCACCTGAAACGGTTCCCCAGGAAAAAGTCGTCTTTCAGAAACGAGCCCTCTCACAGGGAGTGTACACTAGGGGCCAGTACGTAGCCGACCTGCCAGGGTGCAGTTCCTTGGCAAAGCAGAGAAAGTTACGGCAGGCATCGTTCTATGTTTGCCCCAGGGAAAAACAGTCTAAGAGGGAAGGTCGCCGATGTGGGGGGATAGAAAGTTTCTTTTGTAAAGCATGGGGATGTGAAACCTCTGGCACTGCCTATTGGAACCCCTCTTCCAGCTGGGACCTCATTACAGTAGTTAGAGGTAGTAAAGGTGACACCCTAAACATCACTTTCACGCAGAAAGGGAGGGAGGAAAAAGGCGGCTGGATAAAAGGAAAACAGTGGGGCCTGAGATTTTACGTTTCTGGAACCGATCCGGGGTTCACATTCAAACTCAGACTGAAAATTCAAAATCCTCCCTCTCAGCCAATAGGGCCCAACCCCGTCCTAACGGACACCCAGCCTTTACCCAAGCCTAGGCCAACACTAGTCCCTGTTACTCCTGCTTCCTCACAGCCCCTAAACTCGGACCCAACAACCCAGACTCATGAATCTAAAGACGCCCCTGCCCCCCCAGGGATGGAAAACCGCCTTTTAAACTTAATAGAAGGAGCCTTCTTGGTACTCAACCGAACCAATTCTGATATCACCCAATCTTGCTGGCTCTGTTACGCCTCAAGCCCCCCCTACTATGAAGGAATTGCCCAAAATAGAACCTTTAACGAAAGCGAAAGTTCCTCTGTATGTGCCTGGGGAGGGAGCAGAAAGCTAACCTTAGCTGCCGTGTCTGGGCAGGGCCTCTGTTTAGGTACCGTTCCCCCTGATAGAAAGCACCTCTGCAGCTCAACCCTACAATCATCCTTTACATGGGGGCGATACCTCGTTCCCCCTCCAGACACGGTTTGGGCCTGTAACACGGGACTCACCCCATGCATCTCCACCAGCGTGTTCAACAATCTCCAGGATTACTGTATTTTAGTCCAGCTAGTCCCTAGACTCTTGTACCATGATAGCGAGTCTTTTGTAAATGAGTTTGACAGAAGAGCTCGCTGGAAAAGGGAACCTGTAACTATTACACTGGCAGTCCTTCTAGGCTTGGGGGTCGCAGCAGGAATTGGGACTGGGACCTCCGCCCTAGTCCAAATGCCCCACTACTATACTGAACTGCGTGCTGCAATGGATGCAGACTTAGAAATAATAGAGCAATCCATCACTAAGCTCGAAGAGTCTCTCACATCCCTATCAGAGGTAGTCCTCCAGAATAGAAGGGGTCTGGATATCTTGTTTTTAAAAGAAGGAGGAATGTGTGCAGCCTTGAAGGAAGAATGTTGTTTTTATGCAGACCACTCCGGAGTCGTCAGAGACTCCATGGCAAAGTTAAGAGAAAGATTAGACAAACGCAGACTGGAAAGGGATTCTCATCAGGGCTGGTTTGAGGGATGGTTTAACAGATCCCCTTGGTTTACAACTCTTATCTCCACTCTAACAGGACCCCTAATAATCCTATTCTTCCTGCTTACTTTCGGTCCCTGCATTTTAAATAAGTTAGTTAGTTTTGTGAAACAAAGAATAAATACAGTCCATGTAATGGTTCTCAAACAGCAATATCAGCAGAATGAAGGGATGCTCTAAGATTAGAGCTATGTGCAAAAAAAAAAAAGTGGGGGATGAAAAGGTGTGAAGAAAATAATAAATATAAGTAAGAACTGGAAAATAGCAAACAGAAGAAAAAACTAGGCACCCTCCCTAACTTGCACTTCCTAAGAGAATTAAGCCAAGCCCTAAGCTTCTCTAAGTTCCTAAAGAAAGCTCCCGGCTAAGCACTCTAACTTCCCTAATTTACACTTTAATTAAGTGCCTTAAGAAAGATCCCAACTAAGCTAATTCCTTAAAGTGCCTTAATTTACACTTCATTCAAGCTCACTGGGAACCTTTCCACTTTTCCCTTTCCTCCACTCCCCCACTCCCTGGCTCCCCTTCCTTTCCCTGGGAACCTTTCCACTCCCCCACTCCCTAGCTCCCCTTCCTTTCCCTGGGAACCTTCCCACTCCCCCACTCCCTAACTCCCCTTCCTTTGAACTAACCACCACAATTCGCGGAAGACCCTCATTTTAAATTAGACATATGCCGTCAGGGGAAGGACAAAGATACGCACATGACCCCAGGGGCAAACACTGCCCCATCTGTTACACAGGGAAAACAAAATGCCTCTTTCCTGGGCTCTGACGCATAACTTCTTTTGTGGCGGGAGATAAGGAGAAATGCCTCCTTCCTGGCAGGTGTGTTCCCATGATATGTATAGACTTTTTACCCTATAAAAGCTTTGCTGAATGCTAAAGGGGGGCCGAATCTTCTCTACTCGGTCCTGAGTTATGAGATTCGGTCTCCAGCATGCTGAGATATTAAAATCCCTCGTGTTATTACAGCAAGTCTGGTCTTCGAGTCTCTTTGGGTACGCGCATATCCTGAGCCTGGAGCGGACTTCCCCTGCGGGGGAGTTCTTTCAACAGTAGTGACTGAATGCTACCAATGTAACCTCAAAACCAAAAAAGACATACGGAGTATGTCTTTTAGTCTTTTATTTCTTTGGTTTTGGGGTCACACCCAACAGTGCTCAGGGGTTACTCCTGGCTCTGCACTGAGAAATCGATCCTGGCAGGCTGGGGGAAGGCGGGGCATATGGGATGGTGTTGATCAACCAAGGTCAGTCCAGGGTGGGCCTAAGCAAGGCAAAAACACCCTATAGCTGACCTTACTTCTGTGTTATCACTCCAGCCCCTCCTTTTAGCCTTTTGGAAAACAAACAAAGGCGGCAAATTAATTCTCTGTGCTTTAAGACAAAGATTTTTCCGCTTTATTTTGTAAATCACACTAAAACCCAACCTTTAAAAGAAACTGATAATGGACAGATAATACAGCAGCAGGGCATTTGCCTTGCATGCGATTGGCCAGTGTTCAATCCCCAGCATTCGACATGGTCTCCCAGTCATCACCAGCTGAGTGCAGAGCCACATGTTATTTTGCAACATGGCCAACCCAGGTACCATCTAAATCAGGGGTCTCAAACTCAATTTACCTGGAGGCCGCAGGAGGCAAAGTCGGGATGGGGTGATCCTTGAGTGCAAAGTCAGTAGTAAGCCTTGAACATTGGGGGGTGTGACCCAAAGAACTAAAGCAAAACAAAACAAAAAAAGATTCCTCTAGGGCAGGGCCACAAAATGTTGAGACCCCTGATCTAAATACTGCCAGGAGTGATTCCCGGAGTGCAGAGCTAGGATTAAACCCTGAACATCTATGGATGTGGTTCAAAAACTCACCCAACTATCCAAGTATTTCTGTGCTGGAATTACCTTGTCAAGAGATAGTCCTAACAATGTGAATTTAATTAGTGAAGCAAATTAGAAAGGATCTATCTTATCACATAATTTACAATTTAAAGAAAAGTTGGCTCAGCTGGTCATTTGATGAACACATCAGCTTTCACACTGATTTTTTAAATAATATGTCAGAAATTTATTAAAAGTATAAACACATGCTTTATTTTACTTTTTTTGGTTTTGGGGTCACAAGTGCCGGTACTGAGGGGGGGAACCATGCTCAGGTCAGCTGCATGCAAGGCAAATGCCCTACCTGCTATGCTATTGCTCTGGCCCTAAACACATTTTTTTTTTGGGTCCCACCCTGCAGCACTCAGGGGTTACTCCTGGCTCTAGGCTCAGAAATCACTCCTGGCAGGCTCGGGGGACCATATGAGATGCCGGGATTCGAACCAACGACCTTCTGCATGCAAGGCAAATGCCTTACCTCCATGCAATCTTTCCGGCCCCCCTAAACACGTTCTTTAAAGGATTTTTGTTTTTGTTTTGGGGTCACATCCGGCAACGCTCAGGGGATACTCCTGGCTCTGCACTCAGAATCACCCCTGGAAGGCTCAGGGGACCATATGGGATGCTGGGAATCGAACCCAGGTCCGTCGGGGTCTGCCACCTGCAAGGCAAACGCCGCAAATGCCCTACCGTTGTTCTACTGCCCCAGCACCTCTTTAAAGGTCTTAAGTCAGAACTTATTTATGAAAAAAGAAAACCTATCTTCTGCGCCTCGAATACTTCACTTTTCAACTCAGCTACTATAAATACTCAGGTTGATGGTAAGCGTCCAAAGAACAGCTGCAGAATCAAACTACCACTATTTCTTTTATTTCCAGCCTAGTAAGATGCCTGCCCCAGAGGCAGGCCGGTGAGGTGGATGAGAGGGAGGGAAAGTGTTGACATTGGTGGGAAATGCGCACTGGTGAAGGCTGTTAGACTTAGTAATGACTGCTACTCAATCGTGAACAACTTCATCTGTGTGAAAACCTACATCTGGGGTAAGCCTGTAGTATGAACAACTTCATAACCATGGCGTTTAGATAAAAGAAAGAAGCAAAGAGGCTGAATATTTAAATGTTATAGCACAGGCTGACGTCCATTCAGTATTTGAATGACCGCCTTACCTAGATCAAGCACACCCATGATGGATTGGTACTGCCTTTCTATGTAGCTCAGAATGTTTTCTTTTGGAAACTCGAAAATTAATCAATGGTACTGCACAGTATAATAACAGAGTGGCCTATAACCTGATCCTTTCATGTTACAGAGTGGTAGTTCTGGCTGAAGTTAGTTCCTAACATGATCAGAAAAAATTAAAAAAAAAATCCCCAAGAGCTTCCTCCCTCTCTTCTCCACCCAGCCTCTCCAAGAGCAACACATTCTCTCACTCATTTTAGAAGCAAAACCCAGATTACCTCACCCAGCAACGTTCATTCAGCCTTCTGCCTTTGCAGCCTGCAGGCCTTGTTTGGGTGCGTCCCAGCTTCACGTGGTGAGCAAGCCCAAGAACACCCACCTGGGTGTGCCTTAAAGAGAAGCCTTAAAGGAGCAGAAAACGGACTTAGGGGCACTCAAAACTTGTCACGGAAGGAAAAAAAAAAAAAAAAAAAAGGACACTGGCCACCAACTTCGAATAGGCGCCTGAGGCTCTTAAAAAGAAATAACTTGGGGGCCGGGCGGTGGCGCTGGAGGTAAGGTGCCTGCCTTGCCTGCGCTAGCCTAGGACGGACCGCGGTTCGATCCCCCGGCGTCCCATATGGTCCCCCAAGAAGCCAGGAGCAACTTCTGAGCGCATAGCCAGGAGTAACCCCTGAGCGTCACAGGGTGTGGCCCAAAAACCAAAAAAAAAAAAAAAAAAAAAAAAGAAATAACTTGCTGAGAAATGCCTTGCACAACGTGAGGCTAAGCCTCTTCCAACGTTGAGAGAGCAGGAGGTGGTAGGAAGGAAATCCCTTCCTGGAGTTCTGACAGTGCCTACCTAAAACCTACCTTAGAAGAGAACTAAACTAGCCAAGAGTTTTAATTTTAAGCAAAGTGACTTGAGATCATCCCCCCCCCCCAAAAAAAGGCAAAGGGGAGAAGGCAGGGCAATGAAGTGGGGATCTGGGTGGTGAGACCCAAGACAGACAGCTCAAGAGTTCAATTCCTGGGGCCGGAGAGATAGCACAGAGGTAGGGTGTTTGCCTTGCATGCAAGAGGACAGTGGTTAGAATCCCGGCATCCCATATGTTCCCCTGAGCCTGCCAGAAGCGATTTCTGAGCGTGGAGCTAGGAGGAACCCCTGAGTGCTGCCGGGTGGGACCCAAAAACAAAACAAAACAAAACAAAATGTTGAGTTCCTGGAAGGAAGGATGAGAGTGGCAGGGAGCCACAAGAGTGGCAGAAACCACCACAAGAGTGCCAGGAGCCAAGAGTGGCAGGAGGCCAAAGTGTAGCAGAAGCCACCAGTGTGGCAGTAGTCATTAGAGTGGCAGGGAGTTATATTGTGGCAGGGAGCCAGTGTGTCTGGACCACAGTAGTGCCAGGGAGCCACAAGAGTGGCAGGAGACAGAGTGTGACAGGGAGCCACTAGTGGCAGGAGCCACTGGAGTGGCAGGGACCCAAAGTGTGGCAGGGAGCCACTCGAGTGTCAGGAATCCACAAGAGTGGCAAGCAGCTCTCTAGGCTGTCTCCACTTGGGAGGGTCTCAGTCAGCTCCCCCAGAAGTCCAGGCACCCCCTAAAAAAAATAAAAGACCACTCCAGCCCAGAGTGACGGTGATGGTAGTGGTGGGTTGGTCCCTTTTCCTCCCAGCCACACACACATACACACACAAAGAGACCAGGCCACCCCTCCCTCCCTCCGCACCCTCCCACCTCCCCGCGCAGTGCACGCCGGGACTTGTAGTTCCCGGCGAGCCGGAAGTGGCCGTACTCCAGCGCCGGGTCGGAAGCGGCGGGACTACAACTCCCAGCAGCCCCCGGGCCGCCACCGCCGCCGCCGGCGTCAGCGTCAGCCCCGCACCCCGGCGTCCATCTTGGCGGCGGCCGGAGCCTCCATTTTCGCTCCCTTCCCCCCCCCACCCCACCTTCCACTCCAGTCGCCCCGCAACTACCGCGACCGAGACGAGACGGGACGCGGCGGCCGCTTGAGGCTTCGACACTGCGCTCCGGGTCCAGGCGAAGACCCGGATGGAGAAACCGGAAGTCGCGTTAGGGCGAGAAAAGCAGCTCAGGGCTCGGGAGACTCGGGGCGCCATCCTTTGACATCTGTACCCTAACCTTGACCTCCGCTTTGCGTCGGTTGTTCAGACGGCCCTTCCCACACTCGGGTCCCCCTTCTCGGGTCGTACTCACCCCAACAGCTCAGCGCCCCCTCTCCAGCGCCGCCATAAAGCAGCACGGCCCGGTACGTAGGAATAAAAAAAAAAAAAGCGCGCGGCTCTCGCGAGACTTTGGCGGGGCCGGCTCCCTCCCTTCCTCCGGTGCGCTTGCGCGAGCGCGTGGTCTCGCGAGGGGGTGGGCGGGGTTTGAGTTAAGGGGCGTGGCCTACACGACGCGTGCCCACTAGCGCCAGGTGATGCTCGATCCCAGTGAGGGCGGCACTTTTTTTTTTTTGCCCATAGTCAAGATGGCGGTTCTCGTACTGTAGACTGTAGAAGACAGTGTGGCAAATAAGCTGGGCGGGGGCTCGAGAGGTGGCGCAAGCGGGAAGGCGGCTGTCTGGGACGGACCGCGGTTCGAATCCCCACGACTGCCCTTAGGGTCCTCTCCAAAGTCAGGACCAATGTGAGAATAAAACAAAACACACACACACACAAAAAAAAATTCTAAAATTTAATTTATTTTTTTTAATTCTAAATTGTAAATAAAATATAATTTTAAAGTAAAAAACACAAAAACCCACAAAACCCCCAAAATAAATAAATTAATTATAATTTATAAATAAAATATAAATTTGAAGTTAAAAAACCGAACTAAATAAATAAAATATAATTTTAAAGTAAAAAACAAAAAAAACCCACAAAACCCCTCAAATAAATTAATTATGCATTATAAAGATAAAATATAAT